>NW_026526876.1:25577458-25665600 GCF_024362965.1 Panthera pardus | reverse complement strand
GAGAGAGAGAGAGAGAGAGAGAGAGAGAACACGGGAGAGAGAGAGAGAGAGACACGAGAGAGAGAGAGAGACGGAGAGAGAGAACACGGAGAGAGAGAGAGAGGAGAGAACACGGAGAGACGACGAGAGAGAGACGAGGAGAGAGAACACGGAGAGAGAGAGAGAGAGAGAAGGAGAGAGAGAGAGAGAAGAGAGAGAGAACACGGAGAGAGAGACACACGGAGAGAGAAGGGAGAGAGGAGAGAGAGAGAACACGAGAGAGAGAGAGAGAGAGAACACGGGAGAGAGAGAGAGAGAGAGAGAGAGAGAGAGAGAGAACACGGGAGAGAGAGAGAGAGAACGAGAGACGAGAGAGGGAGAGAGAGAGAGAGAGAGAGAGAGAACACGGGAGAGAGAGAGAGAGAGAGAAGAGAGAGAGAGAGAACACGGAGAGAGAGAGAGAGAGAGAGAAGGAGACGAGAGAGCGAGAGAGAGAACGAGCGAGCGAGCGAGCGAGCGAGCGAGCGAGCGGCGACGAGCGCATGCGCGCAGCGCGCGAGAGCGCGCGAGAGCGCTGCGAGAGAGAACGAGTAGGGGAGGGCTCACTTGCTGGGGGCACCTACATGGTTCAGTCAGTTGAGCATCCGACTTCGGCTCAGGTCATGATCTCACGGTTCGGGAGTTCGAGCCCCGTGTCGGGCTCTGTGCTGACAGCTCAGAGCCCGGAGCCTGCTTCGGATTCTGTGTTCCCCCCTCCTTCTGCCCCTGCCCTGTTCGTGCTCTCTCAAAACTAAGCATTTAAAAAAATAAAAATAAACTCACTTGCTAACTCCCACTATCAAAGAGCGTCTCCAACTATTTGAAATGCCTGTTAAAATACTTTTTTCCAATTACATCTGTGGGGGACATTACTTAGCCAAACCAACAGTAGCACAACGATTGAAAGCAAAGCACCGAAGTCCAACAGGGTCTCATCAAGTCCGATGTGACAGAAATCTCCAATATGTGTAACACCATTTTGTCTTGTAAAAAAAAAATTTTTTTTTTTTAATTGGAAACTGGTGTTAACTTGTAAGGGGTTTGTTGTTTTAACATTTTGAAGAATCCGACTCTCGCTTTCAGCTCAGGTCACGAGCTCACGGTTGGTTTGTGAGTTCGAGCCCAGTATCAGGGCTCAGCACTGTCAGTGCTGTTTAGGATTCCGAGTCTCCCACTCTCTGCCCCTCCCCCACTATGCACATGCTCGCTCTCAAAACGAGGATTTCGACAAATCCACATGACAAAAGCTGAGTCCCCAATAGTTTTAGGATCAAGGGGCCCTGAGACTTTCAAGTTTAATACATGGCCCTTGTACCAATATACATATAGTTAGCACTACTCAACTATTTAAAAAGTTAACGCTGTGTGTTTTTAACCACAATATTAAAATTAACTATTGAAAGGACCATGGATTGGATATCCATATTCTCGATATGAATATATCATTTCCATATAATTGAAAGCAGTTTATATATGCTTTTTATTTGATATTATATAGCAATGTAATGCTTATAATTTTAAGGGCTGCATAGGATCTGTCAAAATGTTTCCTTGTTTGAAAAATAAAACCATGGGCTTAATTTATGTTTAAAATTTCCAAATGTCCTTTAATATTTCCAAGTAAAAGCGATTTCTAGTGTCACAGGACCTAATGTTTTCTAGTAACCTTGGCTTCTCCAATATATTTTGCTGTCATCTCTCAGGGTTTGTCGTTAATACTAAAACCAGTGCGACAACTTATCTTTCACTGGCATTCAGTTATCTACTCACGATCTTGTCACTGAGTACCTTCTAGATGATGCTAGAAACACAGCAACTCTGACCCCATGGAGATTAGACCCCAGGGGCATTATCCACCCAACTGCATTCATTCAGTAAATAACAATCTGTTATATACCAGGCACTGTATTTGGCAGGCACCTCCATCAAAATGTTAATATACTTAATTGCACTTATCAGGGATACGCATTCCCTTAAGTGTTCCCGATTTTTGCTTGTTTCACTTTCTTTGGAATTCTGAGTTTTTCTTCATCCTAAATTTGAAGGCTATTGCTATATTCATTTTTCCTGTCCACTATTTCATGAAAGAATGTCAATAATCAGAAGGACTATGCTGCACTCAGCCACCACTCTGACACTTTCCTTTTTTCCCCCTGGGAAAGAAGTGGTTCCCCTGCCCAGGAGCTCAGGGAAAGCCAGCCTCTAAAACTAGGAGATCCAGAGGCCACCTCTGGAGGCTGCCTGATGGATAGGATGACCCAAAACCTGTCTGGGTTTCCTTGTAAAACTAACCAGGCAAGTGAAGGGCATATATAAACACTACTCTCAAAGTCATTAAAGCAGGATTTCCCGAGGAAACTTAAAGGTAATTGTCCATTAGTTACACAAGCTGACAGAAAGGACTACTTCAGAAATTCAACTTCCTAACAAGGATTTTTAATTCAATCACTACTTTAAAAAAAAAACGCAACTTGTACAATAAAAAAAACTGGCCAGAAACTTGTTATGGGAGGGAAGGATGGCCACACAAATCAATGTCAGGTCTGAACCTGAATGATTTTGCTCTTCCCAAAGGGTATATAAACTCCTAAGAAAATCTAGGTACAGGGCGTAAGGGAATTTAGTTTACAAGATACAGGAAACAATTTTTTAACATTGATTTTTGAGAGAGAGAGCACATGCACACACAGGGAGGGGCAGAGAGAGAGAGAGAGAGGCAGAGAGAGAGAGAGAAACAGAATCCTAAGCAGGCTCCAGGCTCTGAGCAGTCAGCACAGAACTTGACTCAAGGCTTGAACTCAGGATACAGGAAACCAATTTAAAAGGGGCATTACTCTGCATGTTATACAGATGGCTGGATTAGATAGCAGTACTCACTCTCCTTCAGTAAGGACTGGACTACAAAGCACTAAGATACTAAAACAAGCATCACTTTCACCAACAGGACTTGTCAACATAGCAGAAAACAGTGGGGGCTCTAGAGTCAACTAGATTGGATTCAAATCCCTGTTCTGCCACCTGCTTAACACGAATTCCCTTTCCTTCGTTATTAAAGCCTCGGTTTCCTCACCTGTAAAACGGGAACCAACACTAAACTCACAGGGATAATTATGTAAGTTACAGAACACAAGGAAAGGCTAATGATTGCGGTTTCTATTTAGAAAGCCAGGCAGCATGCTCAAATACAGAAATAAGGCAACAAACACCACATGTATAGTGACCACTAAAGGAACTGAGAGCAATTGCTTTGGTCTTAGGTGGTTAGGGAAAAGGTCCAAAAAACAAAAAACTTAGGAGCAGGGGCACCTGGGTGGCTCAGTCGGTTAAGCATCCAACATTGGCTCAGGTCATGATCTCACCATTCGGGAGTTTGAGCCCAGCATCTGGCTCTCTGTGAGCAGAGTCCACTTTGGACACTCAGTCCCCACCCCCCTCTCAAAATAACTTTAAAAAAGGTGGGGGGGGGGGGGGACTTAGGGGCAGTTTGAACTCCCTGTTACAAAGCTCAACAGATTTCCACTCGTTCATGTTGTTATGGACTCATGAAGCATAAGAAGAAGTATTCATGAACAGTCACTGATGAGACATTCTTAGTGGTCTTAACCTTTGAGTCCTGGCTCCCTGAGGGTCTCATGCAAGAGCCGAGAAGCAGCGGAAGAAGCAAGAAGCTTCTCACCCAAAAATGCGAAAATGCTGTAGACCTTAAGGAGCAAAGGGCCCCAGGAAGCCCATTCATGGGCTCTAAAGACACACAACACTCAGCAGCAGGATACTATTGACTTTGAAACGAAGCCCAAGGTTACCCAGTTGTGCCTCATGAATCAAACACCACGCTCCTCTTCCACACACCCTATCTCCCAAATGGCACCACCGTCCATCCTGTTGTGTGAGCTCAGAACCCAGGGGTCACCCTGACCCTCCCTTCCCTTCACGTCCCTCCCAGAGCTCTCATCTCTCCTCTGCCATCATCACCATCACCCTTCAGCAGGATTGCTTTAGCAGCGTCCTGTCTAGTCCCGTTCACACTCCCCCCTGCTCTCTCCCTCCAACCTCATCTCTGAAGGGCAGCTGAGTGAACTTATAAAAAAAAACAAAAAAAAAACCCAACCACCATCATCTCAAAACCACCTTTGCCCACCTCACCCCTCCTAGCTTTCAATAGCTTTCCATGAAAACAAGGGAAAGTTTCATGGAAAGGAAGCCATACCATTCTGTGATTGTAACAGGCACCAGTAGGAGCCCCAGAATAGGTAAGAGGGACAAACCACATGATGTGGGAGAAATTTAAGCAGGACACAGAAGGATTATCAAAAATATCTAGAGCCCCCATGTATATTCTCAGTTACTTAGGAAACTGTATGTGTAATAGAACCAGGGTCAGTATAGGAAACATTCCATCTCCCCCCAATTTTAGAAATTAGCAGTACAAGGAGAAACCATTCATATCCCCAACATCTGAGATTTACTGTTAACGCCTAGGCTTATTTACATCCTTTTTAAATTCTATTTTAAAGAGAAAGCACAAGCAGGGGACAGAGGGGGGAGAGAGAACCTTAAGCAGGCTCCATGCTCCACACAGCCAGATGCAGGACTCAAGCCCACAACCCTGGGATCGGGACCTGAGCCAAAATCAAGAGTCAGACGCTCAACTGAGCCACCAGGCACTCCTTTACAGCTTTTAAAAATTAAGTATTTTGAAGATTTTATGCAACACAGAATAGAAAGGCAAATGCAGAAATAAATCAGCACAGACCTCTACAAAAATATTAGCAATAGGCAAAAACCATTCCAGGCATCTTGTACATACATCAATAGTTGGATCGATACAAGCATCAGCAAGCTAGTACTTCCTCATTTTTTCTTCCGTCTGCCTCAAGATTTTTGTTCAGTTCCTTTCTTTTACAGTATCTAGGCTTGTAACTTTCACCATTTTCACAATCTGTCCTTTTCCCGAATTCCGAGTTGTCGGGCATTAGCTCTACCTATGCTTAAATAGGCTCACATGCTTACCCTACATCCCACATCGACTCCATTCTTGGGATAGTTTTGATTCAGCTTTTTTAATGGTAGATCTTAGCACTCCTTAGGAGGACCACATCTGATATGGTCGCTGCTGCACCCTTACTGTGTATAGTTTAACATTTGTTGACTGAGATTTGTAACTACAGAACTAGATGAAAAACAACCTATTAAGCCACATATACTCTGTCTGTGGCCCGTGTAAGGCTATCCAACATCGTAAATTCTTTGTAGAAGGGGCTGTAAGAAAGTCATGAACCAGAAATCACAATTTTACAAGATGCCTTGAGACTGATTTCAAACAAGTTCCAGGAACCTGCAAAGTGGCTTAAGAATATACAAATGCTTAGGGCCACTTGCAAAAGCCAGGTTTATTCACATACAGGGCAAACAAACCTTATTCGGTCGAGTTCAATTTCAGATTCCAAATTGCTATCACACTGTGCTAGGATCATACTGGCACGGTCAAGTATCTAGTTAATTATTTGTAACTGTTCGCCATTTATAACTCATCTCAGCAGAGCTATTCCTAACTTGTCTACTATTCAAAAATTCAAAACTCTGATGGTTTAGAAAATGCTTTTACCCTTCAACAAACTTCTTTTGAAGGGTTAACTACAATCTGCTGCAAGCAAACACTATAGTTAAGAAATGAGGAGGCTTGCCATGTCCCAAAACTTCCGCCAAGAGTCAAAAGTCCATAACCTTCTAGACAGATCTGTGACCAGCCCAAAAGAAATTTATTCACCAAGTCATTATGAGGGTTTTAAAGAATAACAAAAATCCATGCAAGTAACTTTTCAAGATGTGTAATAACATATCTATCCTTCCTATAGGCAAAAAGGATATAAGGACTTAACTGCCTTCCCTCCTGATTCCACATAACCAGCCCTGGATTTCCAGGACTCCTGGCACTGGCCCTTTAAACAGGAACACACGGTCAAGTTCCTCTGGGCAGTATAGGGATAGGGCTGCTACTGGTTCCCTTTCTCAACTGCCCAATATTTCTAGAATTACTGCTTCTGGCCTAACCACGGTAATAGTTGCTCTATCGATGGCTAACCACCCCCCCCCCCACACACACACACACACTCTACAGAAGTCATTTATAAGTTTATTTTCATGCATGCATAGACTGCAGAGGGAGAGAGAGTCCCAAGCAGGCTCCACACTGTCAGCATGGAGCCTGACTCAGGGCTCAATCTCATGAACCGTGAGATCATGACCTGAGCCAAAATCAAGAGCTGGACGCATAACCGACTGAGCCACCCAGGTGTCTCCATATAAATGACTTTTAAGTAAAAGATCTGAGGGGTGCCTGGGTGGCTCAGTCAGTTAAGCATCCGACTTCGGCTCAGGTCATGATCTCACAGTTACAGGAGTTCGAGCCCCGTGTCTGGCTCTGGGCTGACAGCTCAGGGCCTGAAGCCTGCTTCAGATTCTGTGTCTCCCTCTCTCTCTACCCCTCCCCCCACCCACCAAAATAAACTTAAAAAAAAAAAAAATAAGATTTGAGATACCCCAATTCAGATAGTCTTTGCCTACTCTGAACAGACAAGAGCACCCAATTAGGACATTCGTTTTCCATTGAACATTTTAAATATCCTAACATTTATACTCTAATTTCCCACTCCCCTGAACATAGTTCATTCTCTCATCTTAAACTAAGATGCCATGATTATACTCCAGGCAAATTAATATTTTGGAGCATCCGTGTTTGCAAAGAACCAAGTCTCCTGTGACCTACCTGCTATCTGCTATGAGAAGCTTCTGGAGATTTCACAACCTAAACCTAACTGTGGCCTTGTTCTGACAAACTCCATCTACCAACATGGATACCAGAATTCCCCAGTCCCCTGCGGAAGGCCAATTCACCCACCCCAAAGCAGTTTTCTCCCCAAGGCCTTGGTAATTGTTTCCCATTACCGAGATTACCTTCAAGCCAAAGTCCATTGTTTTTGCCTGAGCCACAGTCTGGCAAACATTTCACAGTGTGTAGCTGGTCTGTAAGGCTTAAATGTCTTTTATTATCTGTTCCCAAAGAGTTTAATGCAATACATAACCAAGATGAAGGTGTGTTTAACACAGAACTAATCCACACTATTTTTACCCCAAAACGATCCTTACAGTTAAGCCTCGGATCAATAAAGTGCGCAACAAATGGTACAGCTTACACTTTTAGCTCCTGCAATAAAAGTTGTAATTCAGGCCTTTCGTTTCACCTGTATAATTTTATAAAAGCATTTGAAAATCTGATCAAACGCCCATATCATAATTGGCAGATTCCGAGTTCTAAGGATTATTTTGTTGGTGTGCGGGGGGGGGGGGGGGGGGGGGGGGGTCGCATTCTGGTTTGAGGACCTAGGTTAACATCCGACTATCTGCATAAAACATTTTTGTCCTTTCTGGTGGCCTTCAGAGGCAAGCTGCCACTCTTTGGTTGGCAACTGGAAGAAATCAGATAGGGTTTGGGGTTAATGCAGCAAAAGGAAACCGATTCTATTTAAAGGTCTTCGGGGGAGAGAGAAGGGAGTCAAGGAAAAACAACAGATTCTGGCGTTTACAGTTCTTTAAATGTACTCCAGAACAGCTGTTGTATTTCTTTCGAAGTCCCCCTCAAGTAGTAACGACAAACTATTAGGTAGTTAAAATGAACAGAATAGAAATATAACTTCCTTTACGAGAATCGTTTTTCAGTAACTCTAGGAAAACAGAAGTCATGTAAGAAACTTTCTTAGAAGCTAAAAGTTAGCTTCCAAGTGGTTTAAAAAAAATCATCGCGTTAACAAGAGGGATCTTAGGCCAAGTGGAAGTTTAAGAAATTTGAGCTTTCCAAAAGAATCCACATTCTTTTTGAGCCTCCTTTTCCGAAGGCCTCATTTTAAGAGAATAGATTAATACCGGGACAAATAAACAGGACACTAAGGCAGTGATATCGGAAGTACACTCGCAAACTTTGTAACACTCTGGGATGTTAGGACTCCAGACGTGTTACAAGTCAGCTTCCAAACCCAGCCATCTCCCCTCCCTCAGTTGATAATGTAACCGGAACTGTTTAAGCTGTGTATCTATTCCAGTCCTTTTAGCACAGGTTATCTACACCATCTACCCACCCCGCCCCTCCTTCCCCCTCCAACACACACCCACACTCACTCTTCAATCAATATTTAAGGAGTGCCAAGAGGGGAGAGCAAACTCTCTTTAGCTATGCAGCTTCACACTGTGTAATGATAAAACTGAAACATGGGAGCCCAGGATCCCTGCGATAAGTAGGTCCTCGTTACCTGGAGATCAGGCAACATGTTTCCACCACCAGTAATATGCCGGCGGGGGGGAATTTTTTGTTGCTATGTCCAACAAACTACTTAGCACACAGATTCTGTCAGTGTCTGAGAATCAGCTGTATGAAACCTGTGCCAAGAAGAGCCAATTAAAATTGCAAAAACATCTTATTTGTTGCTTATCCTCCATTCTACACAACGTCCCCCCACCCCTTCTTCCCTCTAAACTCCCACAATGCTGTCAAAGCCCAGACACAGCTGCAGAGCTTGCTCGTTTAGGTTTTAAAAATTTCGTCTATTAACACAGCTACTGAATAACCCCCAAACCCCACATGTTTAAGATGAGCGTACGGAGGAGGGGTGGAGGGGGACAGAACGGGTGTCGCCCTCAGCATACCAAACTTGCTTGCAGAGCAGCTGCAGAATGAAAACAATCCTGGAAGTCAGGCAAACCAATACGAGGAGAACATACAGCCCTAGCAGATGCTCCCGGTGCCAGTCTTCCCTCCTCATCTCCTCTCGATAATTTAGTAAAGCAACATTAGGTGCTTACGCGACTATGCAGAGCATGGTTCACAGCCAAAGTGGTTTTTTTTTTGTTTTTTTTTTTGTTTTTTTTTGTGCAAAGTCAAAACAGCCAGTTCTGAAAATTGGACTGAAGTCTTCCATTTAGAGCCAGGCAGGAATGGAAAGGGGCAAGTTTGGTCAGGGACCAAAGAAAACCAATGTTCTCTGGGGATTGCAACAGAGCCCTGGCAGCCTCAGGGGATAGTGCCAACCCCAAAAAGGCTCCCTGAACAGAAGAAAAGAGGTGTGAGGCCAGGTTATCAACAATACCCAAGGGGACCTGGGATTTTCCAAATGCCTCTGGAAGAACTGGGCAGCCTGGCTGGAAGGATTTTCTGAGTTAAGAGAAGAACGGGTCACCTGCCAAAATTTGAGGTTTAAGAAAAAAAAATATTCCAGTTTAAAAAAACAAACTACCAAAACCCATACCTATGTTGCTTACACATTTCAGGAGTCCAGCTCAGTTTTGGATTCGGGGAAAGGCACAGAAATGGTCGTCACAGGCTCATGCTTCAGCATATAGGATTTCAAGAATTCCACTCAACCCAGCTCTTAATACTCCAAATCAAAAGGCCAATGCCAACGTGGTTGGTCTTCCCCTACACAGCACTGAGGCTTATTAGGAAGTTAAGGTTATTAGTTCAACCAGGTTTACAGGTCGACCACAAACTGCTCTGTTTACATGGGCAAATTAGTGACCTCATGGAGATTTGGTTTCCTAGTTGTAAAGCGGAAGAAAATTAAGTTTTGAGACTAGCATGCAAGTGAACTTGGCTTTAGGGAACAGCTGACAATTTCTAATCCTTTATCCCCTCAGCATCCTGAGCCCTCAGACATCTCAGGGTCCCCTTGGGGCCTCCCCATCTACCCTTTCCCAGGATTTTCTAGTTTAACTCCATAGAGGAAATGAAAAACGTTATGGATTCTAATCAAGTAGCCTTACAAATAAAGGGGACCTATGAGCAGAGTCCTAGAAGGGCAGACTCCAGCCCACACAGTCCCACGCTGCCAGCTCCACTTCCAGACCAGGGGAAGGCCCATGGAGCAGTCCCCTCAACTCTCCTGTGGGCGCAGGGTCCTTCCAACCGCAGATAGGGGTGCAGGGGTAGGGAATATTTATACTTGGGAGGAGACAGGAAGCAGACCTGAGAAGGGTAATTAACAGGTGAACAGCAGAAGGTGGTTCACAAGATGGGATCTTTCCTCTGGAAACCTTCCCACCCCTCCCCGCCGCCCTCTGTTCTGCCTACAGGCCTTCTTTTTATCCCCAAGTCCTGGCTTAAGTGTGTCCCACAGAAGCCTGGTCTCTTGGAGGTTGGGTCAGGCTTAATTCTCGTTTGATAACAAATAAAATTATCAATTATGATTCTCTAATGGACCCTTCCATTGGGCTTGAAGCACATACATCAATCTTATTTGATAGGATGTCCTATACACCTAAAAAACCAAGGGGGCAGGTGGCTAGCACTCAAATACTCAAGTTCATTCGACTAAGAGCAAGCACTCCCTATGTTTTGGGCATGATTAGAGTGGGACCATTTTAAAATCACTAGTAAGAAGATGCATTAGAACAATGACAATTTGTTTTTAATGATAGTACGTGGTGTCTGAGAAGATAAGTGCTTGGCTGAAACGAGACTGAGGGTAATGAAACGATATGGATCAAGAGCCTTAAAGTTCATACCATGTAGCCTAATAAACCTCCCTTCTAGGGATCTGTCCTTTAAGAAAAAACTGCTATCCAAGGATAGTCACTGTATGATTTTGATTAGCAAGAAGCCAAACAAGGTCACTGTCCAAAGAAAATGATAGGTGTTTTAGGATTACACACATGTTTGCAGGGAATATTAAGGACATAGGAAATTACCAATTTTAAAATTGCGGTGACCTGTAGGACTTATAATCCATCATATTAGCCATTTTTGGGTGTATTGTTCTCCATCATGAAGTAAATTCCGCAGCCACCCCTGCCATCCACACCTCCGGGACACCGTCATCTTCCCAAATGGAAGCCACCTGTGAGACATTAACTCCCCGTTCCCCGCCTTCCCCCAGCTCCTGGAAGTCCTCATTCTACTTCCTGCTTCCGTAAACCTGACTACTGGAGGACCTCAAGTGGAAGCCCAGTATTTGTTCCTTTTTAATTTTTTAATGTTCAGTTTTGAGTGACAGAGCATGAGCAAAGGAGGGGCAGAGAGGGAAACACAATCTGAAACAAGCTCCAGGTTCTCAGCACAGAATCAGACACAGGGCTCGAACTCACAAACGGAGTTCATGCTGAGTCGAAGTTGGACGCTTAATCGACTGAGCCCAGCCGGACGCCCCTGTCCTTTTGTTAACTGGCTTATTTCACTCTGCATCCTGTCTCCAAGGTTCACCCGTGTTGTAGCACGTGCCTGAATTTCCTATTTAATGGGCACTTGGGCTGCTTTCAACCTTTTGCCTATTGTGCATGACGCTGCTAGAATAGAACGGTTGCTATGATGATCTGTTCACATCTCTGCCTTCCTTCAGTTATTTGGGGAATATATCCAGAAGTGGAATTGCTGGATTGTAGGGGATTTCTAGGCTTAGTTTTTTGAGGAACTACCGTACCATTTTCCACAGTGGCTACAGCGTTTTTACAGTCCCACCAGCGATACACAGGTGTTCCAATTTCTCCACACTGACACCAACCTGGTTTTCCTCTTTTCTGGCTAACAGCCCTCCTAATGGAACTGGCATCTCATTGTGGTCCTGTTTTCCATTTCCCTAATGATCAGTGAGGAACACCTCTTCACATGCTTAATGGCCACGGGTGTATCTTCTATGGAGAAATTTTTATTCAAGGTCTTTAGTCACTTTTTAACTGGTTGTTGGTCACGGTAGGTTCTTAGGTGACAGAAGTTATCATCTAATCATGTATTTAACTCTCAACATACCAGGAAAGAAAAAGCCATATACACACTGGAAGAGGAAGTGTAACAGATTAACAAAGATTACTTCTTGACTTTGTCCTTCACACTTTATTTGCAACATGTCCAAAACACGAATCAGAGGCAAGGAGATAAGAATTTTAAACTCTGAATCCAACCACAAGGTCAAGGTTTCGATTAAGAGTGCCCGGGTGGCTCAGTCAGTTGAGTGTCCGACTCTCCATTTCGGCTCAGGTCATGATCCCTGGGGTCGTGGGATCGAGCTCCAAATCTGGCTCTGCACTAAGCTTAGCACCTGCTTGAAATTCTCGGACTCTCCCCTGTTTGCACGTGTGAGCTCGAAAATACAAATTGAAAACAGCACCCTCTGAAGAGTTTCTGAAGTTAGCATCCAGGAGGAGGAAAGCCCCCACCCTCCTCCTGCTTGTCCTGTTAGGGCACACAGTAGGTGCACTCGAGGAATCCCATGTCCTTTGGGGGTTGCTGACAAGATAACTGCCGGCATTGGTGAGGACTCAATCCCCTTTGTTCCCTCCATGTACATGCTCCAGACCCCTCCCTCAGCCTCCAAACAAGCACAGTGCACAGAAATGTTCTCTCTCTTCACAGGCCTTGGAAAGTAGTTCCAACAAGATAAGCCTATCAACAGACAGCATTATGGAAAACTAAATGACCATGCAAATACACACGCTGAAAACTATTAATGTAGACTCTTCTAATAAGGTCCCATTTATTCAGAGTAGACCACTTTTATCCTTGAACATCCATCAGAACAGCTGGGTAATTCATGCTGTAACAGAAATACCAATAACAACTAAGTGCTCTGAGGAATACAAAGCTTTTCAGCATTTAGGGGAATCCATTTCCATTAATAATCACTCTTGTTATATTTTGTTAGATTCTCTATTAGGCACAACTACTTTACTGTGATTGTAATAGACTTCATTGACAGACTTCCTGCCTCCATGCTGGTTTCTCTTGGAGAGAAATTTCCATGGGACAGAGGTGCTCATGAGGTAGGACCAAAGGAAAATCTCAAGTCTTCATTCTACCTAAACCAAAGATGTAAGGCTCCTTAAAAGAACTAGACTCTTAAATCACGACAAGATCCCTTAAAAATACCACAACCTCTTTAGACCTCACAGAAAATGGAAGCATGAATCTAGATAGGACGCCCGTGTCCCCCTCCCCCCCCCCACCAAACCCTACATCAGAGGCCACGAAATTACTTAGATGCCACAGGTATTGCCAGAATTCCCATGGTCTATTCCAAAAGGTAGTACATTTATACATCCTGTTGTGAATGGGGCAGTTTTCTTTTGCTCTACGTCATCGGATTCAAGAGGAAAACACAATGATCACGTCTTTGAAAGGAACAAAAGCTATAAAAAAAAATAAATGCTTTAACAAGGCCAACAGTCTACATGGGTCTTTAAGACGGTTTTCATTAAGGCTATGGCAAGACATTTAACAAGTAAGGTTATACTCTAACAAATACAGTAGTCAGAAGTTTCCTTCACAGAAATAAAGATACAGATGTAGCAGAGACCAGACCACTCAAATATTCCCATTCTTCCCAGTAACTTCCAATCAGTCCCCCCACCCCCACTGGAAGGTCATGTTGCTCTGGCCACCAAGTGGGGGGCGGGGGCAGAGGAGGAGTCATTTCTGAGTAGAAATGATGAAAAGCCCTTGTGGATATTCTCGTCTCTCTCTTCCCTAGCTTCTGAAGGAGGCAGCCTCAGGCTCTAGATGCCAAGATTCTACGACTATGTGGACAAGAGTCCCATCGTGGGCTCACAGTGACCACGGATGCCTCTGGGAGAAGCAAACCTCTCATGTTGAGCCACTGCCATTAGGGGATTAATGTGTCACTGTGGTATGGAACTGGCCATCCGGACTAGCACAATCCAAGTGTAACGGTATTAAATACGTACCATGGCACCAACTACATAGAAGTCTCCACAGGTTACAGAGGGAGACACACAAAGGGGCCCTATTTACACTTTAGGTCAGAAGGAGTGAAGGCCAAGGGAAACGTTGAGAAGACAGGAAGCATGGGACATAGGCTCTCTGGACCTGAACTACAAGACCAGGTCGTCCGAAAACACAGCTCAGACCACCACACACCCAGCTCTACCTTCCCGGATAACAAGTCCAAGAAGCAGGGAGCTAAGATTCCTCAATTACATGATGCCCCAGCTCCACAGATCTCTCCGGAAGCACCCACTAAAACGTGATCTTCAGGGCAGACTTTATCAACAGCATCTTGAATATGCCCCCTTGTCAGTTTATGGGATTGCTCGAGTTCAAAATACAGAGTACTAACAGACCAGATTCTTAGAACAAACAGTCTAGGAGTAGACAGAGTGAAAGCATACATCATATTCATTCCTACCAGGGTTCCCAGAGTCTGAACCCATCAATCCTACCGCCAGCCTCGTGCACACAGACAGGAGTCCAAAATCCCTTCTTCTGTGGCTGTTTTAGAGTCCATCTTATTTATAAAATTCTGCAATCTCGTTAATTCTCGAGCACACAACCCTCCAAATACCTTTTCCTGCGATCATGCTGAGGCCCTCTTAACAAAATACTTGAAAAATGAAGTCTCTAATAGAATATCGGGGCTTAACATCTCTCAAACAGTGACAAATGCTCGCTTGCCTACTGATCCCTTTTATCTCTGCTGATAGGATAGATATTACAGCTGTACAACTAAAAAAATAAAGTCCTTTTACGGATACATACAAATGTCCTAGCTGAGTAAAGGCAGAGGGGCGACGGTTGGGGTGTGTACCTCCCTTGATTAGCTGAGAACCTCTTATTCCAGCGGTTTCCTTCTGTATTAATACCCAAGAGAAAAGCAGAGAGGAGGAGCCAAGAGCAACTCAGTGAAGACTGAACGCTGAATGCATCACGTGTTTCAAGCACTCTGCTTTCAGAGGGTTCTTTCTGATGAATGAAAGGGTAACACCATTTTCAACCCGGTTGGTTGAAAGATGTGGACCTTCCCGGGGAGCCGGACCCTCAAAGACACAACTCCTTTGGTAAGCGAACAACCCTCAGTCAGCAATTCCTGCAGGGAATTGCTGCTCAGATGGGCATGGACACAGCACCTTTTGCTCTTGGCCCCATGACAGTATCTGCCCCCAACATCCCACCCACACAGCTTTTATCTGTAAACCTCACCCTGCCTCAGTCAACCGATCTCCTTCCTCCCTGGCTTTTCCAATACCAGAGCCCCTCCCCGGCTTTGTTCCTGCCTCGCTGACCACCCCCTTCCCCGCTCTGGCAGGCTCATTCTCATCTCCACACACCAGGACAGCATTCTGAGATGGACTGTGACTGCTGTTGGCCGTCCCCCCAGGCACACGAATCCTTGCTACGTCATTCAGTCCTACCTGTAAGGAGAGGACTCCTATTTCCTCACCAGCTCTAGCCACCCCTCTCAGCCCCAGGGCCTCAATCCAGAGGCCTTCCTGACATTCACCTTCAGCCCTTCTGGAGACCTAAGGCACTGCCCTTTCCACAGGTTCAGGAATCACATGCTCATCCCCCAAACCCGGGCTTCTCGCTTGCTACACAGTACCGAGGGACACCACGGCCCTGCGAATCTTTGACCCCCACCCTCCCGCTTCCACGAGCCATTCATCACCACGTCCAGCAGATTTCACTGAAGCAGACCCTGGATTTATCAACGTCTCTCCACTACGACCCTCTGTAGTTCTAGGAAATCTCTCACCAGAATCAAGGTGGGCCTCCCAATGGGCTGCCCCCATCCACTCTAGCCCGCTTCTAGTTAGTTCTCCATTTGATGGCAGGTGTTAACCTTTCCAAGGAAATTCAAATCAGGCTACCTTCTTTCTTAAAGCTCTCCGAAGGATCCCCCATGGCTAGACTAAAAGGCTAAGCAGGCTATTGAACCCCCTAGGCTAAGAGACTGGGTTAAAAAGATTTCTATTTAAGACCTGCAAGGTGGCTCCTGTCTGCCTCTCCAGCTTTTTCCTCACACTGCACCCTCACTCAGAATACTCCAGAGGGTGGGAGAGGATAGGCCAAAGAGGTGAAGAGTACCAAGAGGTACACACTCCAAGTCTCGGGGATGAGCCCAGGTAGCTGCATCAGTAGAGCCCAAGATCCCTGTAAGTGTCGGGACGAAAAGCATAGCATAGGAAATATAGTCAATCTTGTAATAAGGTTGTATGGTGACAGAGGAGGACTACGCTTACAGTGGCATCACATTACATACAGAACTGCCAATTCGCTATATCATACTCCTGAAACAGTGTAGGTTAACTGTACCTCAATTAAGGATTTGTAGACCAGACACGTAAAACTTCAGTGGATGTTAGGAAATAGCATCAATGTTCCCTTTACTGATCGTTCAAGTCCTTTTCATGAAACATCATTAGTATTTTTGCCTTATAAGGTTTTTCTTGGGATTGCAACAGAAGCACAGCTATGTTCACGATCCATGAGGAATGCCAGAGGCAAAAAGGATACATTACAACATGCAGTATTAAATACTTTTTATGATTTTATGACCCTAACTCATGGGAAGGAACAACAAAAGATGGTTTGATTTGCTTCAAAAACTCCATTAACTAAGGGCTTCTTTGGGTCTCTAGAACACAGTGTTCCTTCCTTTCAGGATCTCTGTACAGGCTGGTTGCTCTGTCCAGAAAAGCCTTTCCCTTTTTCTTGACCTCAATAACCCCTTTTTATCCTTAGGAGCTCATTCAAATGTGGTTTCATTGAGATTTTCCTGACCCCCTCCCAAGTTAGGACCCCGTTTTATCTACCAGCTGAGTCCTGAGGCCTTTCCTTTATAATTCCATAAGCAATCTATAGTAATTTGCCCACGTGACTACTGGATTAGTGGCTGGGTCCATTACTAGAGGGATTACAGCAGACATGCTCTCAGTCTGGCTTATTTGCATATCCAGCATTAGGCACTACACTGGGCAGACAGAATGATGTTAAAGTACACAATCTGTTAAATAGATGATAATCTAAAATTTTATACCTCATTTTGTGAAATTCTCCTATAAACTTGTACTAATCTTCAAATAAAAGCTAACTACTAATGACTTATTTCCAATATGTGACATGAGAAAGATGTACAGAGGGCAGACAGGAAACTGAAGAATTAAATCATGGGGGTTAAGGATAGAGATGTTTGCAGAACTGATTTCAAATGCTGGGAGGTTATGGAAGTAGGAGAATAAAAAAATGTAACAATATTTTTAAGTAAACCGATCAAAAGTAAAACAAAGGTGTCCCGTCATTCAGCAAGCCTCTCCTTTATCAAACTTCAGAATATCAAGAATCACAAGTACTCGTAAATTAGAGTCCTATCAAACAAGCCTCATGTGAAATCTGGTGATCACATCAGAAAGTACACACCACCACTTCTGAGAGAGGCCAAGTTTGTGATGGCCAGATTGCACCCGACACCAGAGAAGTTCAACATAACTGATCTTGACAGTTCAAAAAGATGGACCGAGCAGACCTACAGCAAACCTAATTACAAAGTCTCCCAACCTCAGGTAAGGAGAGAAAAGAGGACACTCCTAGAAAGTAAAATGGCAGGGCTGAATTCATCTTTTGTCAAGTATAAACTCATTCCATGGATCTTTGAAACCTCAATTTAATATTTGCTAGGCTTGACTGAACTTGTTTTAGATCACCCTATCCCACCAGAATCTAAGACAGGAAATTAAAGAGCATGTTCTTACAAAGAGATTTTCCACATTTTAATAGGAGTGACTTGGCATGGAGGGGAGGGGGAGGTGACAGGGGGGACAGACAACACCTGGATCCAAGTTGTAAAAAAAAAAAAGTAATCTTTTAAAAATATGAAGGATTTACCTTTCAAAAACAATTTTTGGATGAACAATCACAATAACCTATGTTTGATTTTTAAAACAATGCATCCATCATCACAATCCATACGTAAATACTAACCTAACCCACTTAGTTGTAGAATTCAGGCAACACAACCTTTACACCTCATCCATAAGATAACCTGTCCTCCTTTCGTCATGAAGATTAAATAAGCTATGCAAAGTGCCTGACCCCTAGCCATCCACCAAGGCCATACTCCATTTGATTTCAGGTACTATCATTCCCAGGAACTAACATGGTGCCTGGTAAAGAATATGTACTAAATACATATTAGAGGAGATGTATGGTTGCCAGCTACCGACACAAGTCTTAAGGCCTTACAACGGTAAAGCCTAACACTTCACACAAGAGGCCAACTTTTTAAAAAGGAGGACAGGGATGGGAGACAGTTATGGAAATTAAAGGTCAAATTTGCACAAATAGGATTTGTGCACACAAAAGCATGCAGTCTTCTAAACAAAGTAATCCTAGGGCTCTGTCTAGCTCAAAGGATTGTAAGCAAGCTTTCAAAAAAATAGATAAATAAATCACAACTACTTACCCCATAGGGTTTCTCTCCTCTCAACTCTGTTCAGTTTCAGGAACATCACATCCCAACTTGCTGCTTGCAACCTAGTTTCCTCTCTGATACATTTCTGAACACAGCAGTCGACTCCCACCACCAGCAAGTATTGCTCTGGTTAGACTACCGTTCCTTCAGCCTTCATCACACTTCCCACAAAGTCAAAAACAGAGGTGTACTCCTATTTGCTATTTCCTCTACAAATCTTATTTCCAGAGAGAGTACGCAGGTCCAAGAACACAAAATCAAAAGCCAATTCAAATACCAGATCTCAACTATAAGAAGTTCACATAAACCAGACAGTAAAACCAAAACACTGGCTTAGACCCATCGGAAGTCAGAAGAATCTAACACCTCCCATGTTAATAAAAATAGCATCAAGGAATGAACGGGGTTCTCCCCCTACCCACCACCATCCTAAACCAACTCCATTCCTAAGACTAATTCCCAGGGCACCTGGGTGGATCAGCCAGTTAAGTGTCGGACTCTCGGTTTTGGCTCAGGTCACGACCTCCGTTTTCAGGAGTTCGAGCCCCACTTTGGGCTCTGCACAGAGCACAGAGCCTTCTTGGGATTCTCTCTCCCTCTCCCCCACTCACATGGTCTCAGTTTCTCAAAAGTATTCCCAGTAATCGGTGATTTGTTTTGCATCAAAATTTCAGGGTTTCAAGGATTTTTAATTTTTTTTGTAACATTTATTTTTGAGACAGAGCATGAACAGGGGAGGGTCAGAGAGAGTAAGACACAGAATCTGCAACAGGCTCCAGGCTCTGAGCTGTCAGCACAGAGCCCGACGCAGGGCTCCAACTCACAGACTGCAAGATCGTGACCTGAGCTGAAGTCAGCCGCTTAACCGACTGAGCCACTCAGGCACCCCAAGGATTTTTCTTTTTAATTTGGTACCATAGATTTTTTTTTTTTTTGAGATACTGTTCTTGTATCAAAGAATTAAGAGAGGGAAACATTAAACTGATAACAGATACACTTGATCTTAGCCAAAAGGCCGAGAAGCAACGAGAGGGGGGAACATATAAACACTGACCAGAAAGGTGACAGCTCTTTCATCTTCGTTATCCTCAAGAGGTCAAAAGTTGGGGGTGGGGGGAGGGGGAGGCCTGGAAAATAAGGCAGCCTAGGAATGACCAGGTTTGCTGGGCTCCCACACCAACTCTGATCACCTGATATTTACGGCTACCTGCTGTATAAAGTGGAGGGTTCCCAAGTTGAAAGAGGATCACGGTTAGCGTGCTCTGCCACAGCAGCTGGCAAGAATGTCACCTATTTGCCACCTTTTAGAGAACCCAGCTCCCTCATTACAAAGATGGCAGAGGCCTAAACTGGATTCAAACCAAGATTACCTAATTTCCAGTCTAGCACTTCCTAGGTGATTTTTTTTTTTGTACTTCTACAGTTAAGGAACCATCAGCTTTCTAGACATCTCGAATCATTTAGCTAAAAAATTCCTGGGTGAAAAGGCCCCCGATTCTTATGAAAACCCTCTTCCCTCCACCTCAACAGCATATGCTTCTGTACAACACAGCAGGTCCCAGAGTAGAGGACCATCTGCTTCTTCAGATAGGCACACACCCAACTCCCCTCATGTGCTTATTCTCTTTGCCCCCCCAGATGTTCCAGTGTACAAAAGTAACTCTCAAGTCCCAATTCTGTTGGAAATTAAGACCCCGAACAAAAAATACCGTAAGTTCAGTCACACGGGTGAGGCTCAGGCAGGTTAAGCGGCTATTTGACAATTAGCAATTCTTTCCACCACCACCCACAGACACCCACACGCACCTCTCACCCACAGTGCTTGGTAAAAACCAAGATTTGCATAGAGGTATAATGAACACCATACATTTGGAAAGACCTGACAACCTAGTTTCCACGTGTAGCATGCAAGTGTTCCCACGTTGATACTGGATACTGCAAAACTTAAACCCATTTGACTAGGTTAAAACAGTCCTCAACTTGGGATGGTTTGATAGGAAAATACTCCACTGGTGTTCTTTCCGCAATATACATGCACATGGTTACAACAGCATCTTAAAAAAAAAAAAAAAAAAAAAAAAAAAACAAAACACAAACGTATGCCTGGGTGGCTCCGTCGGTTAAACATCCGACCTTCAGCTCAGGTCACGATCTCACAGCTTGTGGGTTTGAGCCCCGCATCAGGCTCTGTGTTGACAGCTCAGAGCCTGGAGCCTGCTTCAGATTCTGTGTCTCCCCCTCTCTCTACCCTTCCCATGCTCATGCTCTGTCTCTCAATAACAAACATTTAAAAAAAAAAAAAATTAAAAAAAAAAAAACCATGACCCAGATTGAACCTGAGTCTGATCAAACCTCTGTGTCCAGGTGCCATTCTGCTGAAAATAGATCAAGGTGCTGTGTAACTGGGAGGGTCACCAAGAATTCTGACCACGGGAAACTCTACAGGTCCAAAGACCCTGGCACTCCCAGATACATTATAAGGGAAATGTATGTAAAATGTTAACATGGAGACAAGCCAGGTGAGAGATCTAGGGAAACCCCCTGTACCATTTTTCACCCTTCCTGTACCTAAAATAAGTTCAAAATAACCGTTTGAAAGGGGGGAAAAAAAAAAAAACAAAAAAACAAAAAACCTTTCTTTCAAGTGTTTGAAGACATAGAACCCCAATCAGTGCCAGGGACAGTTTAATCACCAAGAGATGTGGCTGGTGTCTCAGTTAATGAGCCTACAAGTCCCTACTCACTGCCCCACCCCAGATTCAAAGCTTTCTTCCCAGAAAACATTTGAAACGGCAGGCTATTATCCAAAGCAGAAGTAACTTCCATAGAGCAGGCACAAAGGAGCAGAGAATGTAGCAAGGAAGCTGCCTACTCTCAGCACTTAAGTCCTAACAATATTCAAAATTATTCATACAGTGGTAGGTCTTCACTTAGAATTTCCTGATTTTGAACAGGGCTCAAATACTCAAAGCAATAAAGACATCCAAGAATACTACAGGGAAATTCACCCGGGGCGGGGGGAGGGGTGAGGCAGGAGGAATGATCATTCTGAGCTCCTTTTTAGAGGAACTTAGAAATCTAGGACATGAACAATTTTCCAAGGAACAATTAACAAGGACTTGTGTTGTTTGGATTTAGATAGAAAATGAGTTTTGAGAAAAGTATGAATAAACATGTTCTCAGATCTAGCACTTTGTTTATTTTGCGTTTCTATTACTGTATTTCCAAGATCAGAACCTCAGATCAACACTGCAACTATAGGAAATAAAGATCTGACTTCTTTATTTGGCTGTACTGTGGTCCAGAAATAAATTCTAAGGGTGGAGTTACTTTTACTACAGAAAGCAAAACCAAGTAAACTCCATGGTTACATTTTGTTACTTTTCACATCTTGTTTAAGGGGCTACTCTAAATCTACAGGTACTAATTGTAGTATCTAGGATTAAGTAGATACTGACTTGTGCAGAATTTCACATAATCTAGAAAATGCCAGCTCAACAATGGTGTGAGATCTCCATGTAAGATTATAAGTAGCCTTAGGAGGGACACCTGGGTGGCTCAGTTGGTTGAGCAGCAGACTTCGGCTCAGGTCATGATCTCACAGTTTGAGTTCAAGCCCCATGTCAGGCTCTGTGCTGACAGCTCAGAGCCTGGAGCCTGCTTTAGTTTCTGTGTCTCCCTCTCTCTCTGCCCCTCCCCCCACTCAGTTTCTCAAAAAAAAAAAAAAAAAAAAAAACGTCAAAAACTTTTTTTTTTTTTTTTAGGGGCACCTGGGTGGCACAGTTGATTGAACATCTGACTTCAGCTCAGGTCATGATCTCACAGTTCAGGAGTTCGAGCCCCACACTGGGCTCTGTGCTGACAGCTCAGAGCCTGGATCCTGCTTTGGATTCTGTGTCTCCCTCTCTCTGCCCCTCCCCCCCTCATGCTTTCTCAAAAATAAACATTTAAAAAAAAATTTTTTTTAAGTAGCCTTAGGAACATAGCCTGTTCCCAAAGAATTAAAATTAGAAAAACAAAAGTCAGGAAAAAAGAATTTCAAGTAGACCTCTTCCTTGCTCACTAATTCCCATCCAATACCAACTCAAGAGCTTACTCCCACTGGTCATCTACACTACAAAATGTATCATCCTTAATGTAACTCCTAGACTTTAGGGCAAGACACCTCATCTCTAGAACGCACAGCCGTTTTTCAAGTAAAGGGAATCAAGCGCCTACTTGGCAGGTTCCTCACGTCTTTTCTTTCAATAGAAACTATTGGATGAGCACCTATGGTTACTGGCAACATCACTTAAGGTTCGAGGCTACAGGGTTACAGCTAAGTTCACAGGTTTATGACCTACCAAGCAGGAGGAGGAGAGCACCGGACAGGAGTTGGGGCTGGAGATTCAGGTGGTCCCACTTGTGTGATTACATTTACATCAAGTCACTCAACTCTGGGGACCGACTCCACAGCTATGAATTCAAGGACCTCAGCTATACAGTCTCCATAGTCCTCTGTCGATTTAAAATTCTAAGAACCTAGCTCTTCCTGATCCCTTGACTACAAAATTCACCAAGAAGGACAAGAAAGGGGAATACTTAGATGCATGTTAATTCAGGTTGTTAACCTACATTTAAACACAAGCATGTGTTTATCACTTAGGAATATAGAACTTGGGGAGACTGGGTGGCTCAGTTGGTTGAGCCTCCAACTCTTCATTTCAGCTACAGTCATGATCCCGGGGCCATGGCATCGAGCCCCATGTCAGGCTCTGCACAAAGCACGAAGCCTGCTTGGGATGCTCTGCCCCTCAACCCTGCTTGTGCTCTGGAACAAATTTTAAGAATACAGAACTTAATATTAAATCTGATGCTTTTAAGAGCTACCCAAGTTCTTAGTAACCAAAAGATTGTACCCATCTCACACAAGTATGTTCTACCGTTTCTAATAAATTTTAAACATCCCAAGGGAGCCTCCACATAGCTGCAGCCTGTTAGGACCAAGTCTACAACATACTGAATACAATTGAACATCGAAGGGTTACACAGGAATACAAACAAGGGCCAGAAGCTGACCATGCATTTCCAAATTTGGAGATAAAACTTAGGCCTTCATTAATTCTGCACTGATAAGAGAGTCAGCCAAAAGCACCTTGTTCACAATCTTATCAGTTACTATCGTGAACAGTTTTTCCTGCATTTGTGAAGTCATGAAAACCATTAATATAACGGGAGGTAGGATACCAAGAGTTTAATAAACCCAGAGCCTCATCCGGGGTGTTATCCTCTGCTCCCCAGCACCTTCACCTTAACTTATCCTTCTACTGGGTTTTATTAGATTCGCCTTAGGCAAGGACAATGATGGCCAGTCTTCCCCCCACCCCCTCAAAGTGCGAGAGGCAGAACAGAAGCAGGGAAGGGCAGAGAGAGGGGGAGACACGTGATCCGAAGTAGGCTCCAGGCTCTGAGCTTGTCCACACAGAGCCCGACACGGGGCTCCAACTCACAAACTGAGATGACCCGAGCTGAAGTCAGACACTCAACCGACTGAGCTACCCAGGCACCTTAACAATGGCCGGTCTTAATCATGCCAACCACTCCAGCTCCCACCCAATAATTAATCTCTATAAAATGTGATTTTGCATGTTGATTTGCATCATAGGAGCACAGACTCCGCTCAATCCCAGCAGGTGCTATGGTGCTTGATGGTGCCATTGAGCAAAAAGGGAAAATCGAGACCATGCAGCTCAACTCTGATACCTGGAGTTTAGACCTAACGGTCCTGGATGCTTCCGGAATGTTTAGTGTCTTTTTCTTTATGTTTTTGAGATCGAGCATGAGCAGGGAAGGGGCAGAGTGGGTGACACAATCTGAAGCAGGCTCCAGGCTCTGAGCTGTCAGCACAGAGCTCAATGCAGGGCTTGAACCCATGAACCATGAGATCATGACCTGGGCCAAAGTCTGCCACTTAACCAATTGAGCCACCCAGGCGACCCTCATTTTTAAAGGGGTGGTAAAGTTTGAGGAGGAGGAAGATTGGAGCACCTGGGTGGCTCAATGGGTTAAGTCTTCGACTTCAACGCAGGTCATGATCTTGAGTTGTGGGTTTGAGCCCTGCTTCGGGCTCTCTGCTATCAGCAGGGAGCCCTCTTCAGAGCCTCCGTCTCCCTCTCCCCCCACCTACCCCCTCAACTCTCTCAAGCATACCTTTTGCAAAAAAGGTTTTCCGTATTAAGGAGTCATTCAGATTGAAGTCATGATCTCGCGGTCCGTGAGGGCTGGGAGTTTGAGCCCCGCGTCGGGCTCTGTGCTGACAGCTCAGAGCCTGGAGCCTGTTTCAGATTCTGTGTCTCCCTCTCTCTGACCCTCCCCTGTTCATGCTCTGTCTCTCTGTGTCTCAAAAATAAATGTTAAAAAAAAAAAAATTTTTTTTTAAAGATTTTCCGTATTGAGTCATTCAGATTGAAGAAACTAATGTGAGACTCAACAAAAATCACTTGAATGCACCAACTCGGCATGTGAAAAAGTGAGGTCTACTAAGATTTCAAAATCAGGCAAATGACTCCGAACAGGACCAGTGTTTTTGTATTCCACTGGCAAAGTGTTAAAACATCCATGTACCAACTTAGGATTACAACTGCACCAAAGAAAAGCACCTTTATGGAATAGAAGAGAACTAGGATTTGAACTCTTCCGTACATCGTAAGCAGTTAAGAATCAAGTTGTGGGATCTTGAATTTTTACAGTCAGCTCCCATCTTGTATTTTCGAAATGACAGTTGCATGCATTAATTCAAAAGGAAAATACATGAAGCTCCTTTACTGCCTCTTAATTCCAAGAGCGATCCAAACAGAAGTTAAAAGCCTTTATAAGCCCGAGCCTAGCTTTCTTGAATCAATGGGAGTTTTATCCTAATTACAATAAACAGCACCACAAATCATGCTTTATTAGATAATCTAAGGGAAAGCAGAACGAGAAAAGTAAAAGGGATTGGCTACTTAGCTGTATAGCTTCAGATAGTAAAGATCACAGACAGACATTTACTGACTCCGCCTGGTCTCAAAGCCACCTGACCATGAACAAGCTGCCCGCCCGCTCCCCTCCCCCTCCCCCCCTCCCCGCGCACCGTGCCCCCGACCCCCATCTGCTCCTACATAGTGGGAACAAGGCCAGTTCCCCATAGGGTGTTGGCACGTCATAAGCCCGGGTCAGCATAGTGCCAGGATTACGTGAGTTTTTATTCTGCAACTCTGAAACCCACGTGAAAGTCCTCTTTCTCTCCCAAAATGCATAGCTCCACAGCACCCCTCTGCCTTCCTTTAAACACATTTCTAATCAGGATTATTAACATCCAAGTCTAGCACCGTCGGGATTGGGAATAACCACTAACAACAAACCAGAAGTTCTGACCTTTAGTATGCAGTTCTGGAAACAGAAAAGGATTTTCATTAGGTGCTTTTTCTACTTTTCCTTATTAAGGTTATGAACACATCGGGTCTAACTCAGTGGATTATCTCTAGTCACGGAATTTCCATGTTGTAACAGCCTGGGCTTCCAACAGGATGCTGCAATTAACAGTACCAGCTTCATAACAGAGACCCTTGGAATAGGGTCAAAGCCATGCACTTCCTAAAGCAAGTTATTTTCTAGTCTCTAACACGACGTATCTTTCACATGAAGACAATGCTTTACTCTCCTGTAATTGCAATTTTCTGAGGAAAAAAGCACCACATAAAAAGGTATGAAACAGTGCTGGCATAGAAGCAGCATGTGGAGGAAAACACGTAGGTTTCTCGAATCAGCTTTTCCGTTGGGGCCAGGCACGTTTGCGACATTTCTAATAGTATGGCCTCCGTCCTGGCCTATGCTGCTCCCCAATTATACGAGTCCCTCTTGCCACTGCCTCCTCCCGCTTTGCTCTAGCTATTTCCTCGCTTTAGAAAGCCTCCATCTCTCCCAAAGGAAATTCTCTGTATCCTACAAAGCCCAACTCCAAAGCTCCTTCCTAACGAGCCCAGGAAGTATCTTCCCACCCCCACGATGTTTCGACCACCCCTATCTCATTCAAACTTCTATTATGAAGACTCTTCGTCTAGCATTCCTCTCTGCTCAATGCCCAGCACTCTGTCCCACGCCCCCCAGTGCCAGGCATGATCTACAGAGCAGGTGCACAGATCTGGCATCATCTCCCACTGTGACTAGTATGGCAACTGTTATGGAGTTCAAAGACTTCCCTCTTTCACACCTCCATAGCCCAGGTAGTGACATAAGCCTACCGAACAGAACGAACCATGGGGGGGTGCCCAGTGGCTCAATCTGTCGAACACCCGATTCCTGGTTTCTGCTCAGGTCAGAATCTCAGTTCACGAGTTGGAGCCTCACATGGGGGTTCTGTACTGACAGTGTGGAGCCTGCTTGGGATTCATTCTCATCCCTCCCTCCCTCTCCCCCACCCCTACTGGGCATGTGTTCTCAAAATAAACTTAAAAATTGGAAGAAAAAAAAATACGAGGCCCAACACTTGTGTTCACAGTCTGGGAGGGTGGACCCAGACAGCCTGGGTTTGAAGCCCAGCTCCACTGTTTTCCAATTTTGTGACTTTGGACAAGTTCTAAGCTTCCTGTGCCTCAGTGCTGGTTTCCCTAACTATAAAAGAACACTGCTTACCTTTTCAAAATTGTGAGGATCAACGGTGTTGATAAGTGCTTGGAACAAGGTCTAAGAGCAAACCCTTCATGGGTGACTGTAGAGTTTTAAGGAAAGTCTACAGCATAGACTACTGCGCATGAACTACTAGACATTCTAGGAGAGTCAAGAGTGTCAATTATCCTGTTGAAAACATGGGAGTCGAATAGTCACAATTGTAATTAATCTCAATTATTGTGATTATTCACAGCTCAAAATGTAGCTGTTAACTGGATTCTCCTCCTACCCCATTCCTCATACGAATGAGTTTATAAAGTTTAAATACAACTTGGACAATTTCACGTCCCGCATTTCCCCCTTTGTTTCCTAACTACCTATTGAAATCACTGCAGAGACTACAGATGGATCCCATATTTCCCAAAATGCTACAACTGAAGATGGGTAACTGCTGGGGTGGGGAAAAAAAAAAAACCCACAAGTAAACGCATTCAAGATGAACTGCCCTCAGACTAGTCTTGCTTTGTGAACCTGCTCTTAATTCTGATCTTGTGCTAACAATCAATCATCGCCCTCCATTACATTTTTGATAGAAATCTATTTCCAGAAGCCATCTTCCCCCTCTGTATAATTTAATAGAGGGCTTTAATGTAGCTACAGTCATTTCATCTCGACTTGACCGTTAATACCATCCCAATACTGAAGTGTCCATGCCTCGGCTTGAAGTCCAACATAACACTTCAGTTTAGTAGAAAACATCTCAAATAAAGGGCTTGGTCATGGAAATTCTGACAGGACACTGAAGCCTTAATTCTGTCACCAAGAAATGTTTCCCTTAATGGCCTCATTCTTTCCTCTAACATAAATCCAGGCTTTGTAAGTACCAAAGAAGTTTCCAGTTGGCTCTGAAAAGGGTTTTCTGCACAACTGTTTGAATATGAACCCCCTGCTCCACCCCCACCAGCCTGGTAGTTCTTCAGCACTCTCATTTCTAAGAGATCCTATCCTGTGCTTCATGAGGGGGCTCTGGGGATGGAGTCATGTAAAATGTCACAGCTCCTAAGCGTCCAGCATCTCTCAGCATTTAACATCGGTTTGTCTTTCCTTTCAACTGACGGAGGTCTTTAAAGCAACGGTCAGTTTTCACAGTTCCACTTGGGCACCCCCATTGCCACGCTCCTCCGTTCCTTCTCACATCAAGGCACAGAAACATTTCAGGTACGAGCAGTTTAAAAATATCAGAATCAATAAAGTTGAGCTACTACTCCCTCTGGAGCATGACGGTCTGGTTTCAGCGATTAGCACTCTCAAATGAAACACTTAAATGACTGTACCAAACACGTGCACCGGAGCTGGTTTTAACTTTTCACCCTGTACCCAAGCCATCTCCCCCGTCCTGCTGTGGCCCATAGTATGCTGTTTAATTTGTGGCAATAGTATTCGTTATGGATGTCTAGATACTTCTCTGAAAAGGCACATTAAGTAGTTTGCTATTAAATTTACCATTGCTTATAACAGATACAAATTAGCATTTTGTTTCCTATTTTGAATAGGTATGCTTAGCTTCAGAGAGTTACTTTTTCTGAAGTCATCTAATGATCTATCCTAGTTGACATCACTTTGAATTATAAACGAGATTTTAAAAAAGTATGCAGGCAGAAGTCACTGCAATCCTTCTGGCTATGGACATTCATATCTTAGGTCTTTTGTGTAACCATACATCCAACAAATATTTATATAGTGTCTACCAAGTGCCAGGCACTGCATTAAACAGGAGACAGAAACAAGCAGTCCTTGCTCTCAAGGCTGGCAGAGGAGACGAACGACAGAGGGGGAGGGTCCCATGACTGGGAGAGTGTCCAGAAAGGCAGGGAGAATAGACGTCAGAGCCAAACTTCAGGCTAATATTCACAGGTGAGACAGGGTATCGGGTCAAAAAAATTTGAACAGGACCCTTTCTGGGAAACTGCAACTTATTTGCAGTAACTGAAGCACAGAAAGAAGCAAAGCCATCGGTAGATGAGTCTGAAGAAACCAGGAAACTTAAGAGGTCTCGTTCAGGAGCTGGACTTCATCCTAATAGGAAAGCTCCACAGTGAACACTAGTTTGAATACCTGGAAGGAAAACTGAACAAGAATTAATGTGCCTAAAAACTTAAGTTTGAAGAATGTCGCCTAGGAGTGAAACGCTCAGAGGGTAGTAAATCCTATCATTAAAGTTAAAGAGGAAACTTCAAGGTCAGGTCCATCTGCAAAAAAAATCATTAGGGTTTCTCCTGCTTAGTCTAATCATCACTCCCTACACTACTGAATCAGATTCTGGTGGGGAGTGTAAAACTAAACACATTCACTTAACGCACTAAGTAGCAATTCAGGAAGCCATTAATCAGAAGTCATTTCCTATCAAGTATACAGCACCAAATGGGAATATCCAACAATTTCATCCATGCATCCCTCCTTCTAATGAGTATTAATGCATTTTTATGGAGGGGGAAAAAAAAGCATTGGAAAGAAAGGCAATTCTAACACCCACCTCCACCATGGTTCTCTTTTAGGTATTTCTGACAATTTTATTCTTTTTGAAGATGAACTAAGGCTTTGATCTGACCTCAAGGCAAAACCATCAGAATTTCAAATTATACTCTTCCACGGATCAGTCTTTTTGGGATTGTTTCGATGGCCCCGGGAGATCCCCTACAGTTAACACAGCTTCTCATCTGAAGAGTAACCAACGAGAAATGGGGTGCCAAAATGCCAACACCCCAGTTTTAAAGATGGGAAATCGTGGGGCCAGCTTTGAAAAATCAGTGGGTCGTCACTAACATAGATGAGCTAGTACATGGGAAGGAAATCTGTTGAAGGCCGTCAACTTCGTGATTCAGCCCAACTCAGACCCCAGCCCCCTTCCACCTCCTAGCACTTGGGTGTCCCCACACCACATGGCTCCCAGCGTCTTGTAAGCCACGGGAAGAACCGGATATCCTTTTCTGCAAAGCTGCCAACTTTATCCCGTTAAAGGTCATCCTCCCTTAAACGGGCCCAGTTTTCTGCAATTCCTTCTCTCATGCAGCCAACAGAGGGAGGGCAGGGGGACTTTCTTCCCTCAAACATCAACCTTCAGGGGCACCTGGGTGGCTCAGTAGGTTAAGCATCTGACTTTGGCTCAGGTCATGATCTCACAGCTTATGGGCTCGAGCCCCACATCGGGCTCTGGGCTGGGAGCTCTGACCCTGCTTGGGATGCTCTCTCAAAAGTAAGAACATTTCATAGAAATAAGAAGACACCATCAACCTTCAATCTTCAAGAGAAGAAACACCATCCCACTCAGGTGAGCTGGTAAAATCTATTCTGAAACAGGCCTTCAAAACTGAAGGCCACAGCCTAAGGGAAATGGATTTTAAACCCCTAGCTGCTGAAAAGCAGCTTCAGTTAGAATCACAGGAGAAGTACAGTATTTGGGGGGCGCTTACAGCAATGGCTCCAGATTCAAGATGGATGCACAGCAGCACACGGGTATCACACAAGCATGCACACATTCCCAGCAGACCCCGCAAACATCCAGTGTTGATCACTCAGAGCCACAGTCTGTTGATCGTGGTCACTGGTGGGGATCTGATGCTCTTTAGGGGATTCTTCAAAGATCCTGGGGTAGTTGTTCATTTTGAAGATCTGGGACGTTGAACAGAAAAAGCAGAAAAAACATGCCGAGATGGAACAGATTTAACAGGCTCACAACGGTTTGTCACGTTGATAAGCAGGTCACATTTGGAGAGAATGTTTGTACCACTGAAATGTGAGAAGTGTAAGCAGTCTTGCTGGGGGGGAGGGGGGGGTCTAGTAGTCTAGCTGGCCTGTTCCCTTTCCTAGTAGTGGAAGGGTAAGACCACTGGCTCCACTACCCCAGAGAAAAGACAACATTTCAACAGCACGGTGAAGGTCTCTGCTGTTCCGTGACAGAAGCTCTCAGACGCAGCTGGTGCACAAGACTAGCAACAGGAGACAGACCTTCCAAGGTCTGAATCTCAACCTCCTCAATGACCAGGCCAGAGAAACCCTTCTCCCTGTCCTGGAGGGAGGGAACAGATTGGGGGCAAGGACCAGCTCTCTGCTAGCCTCACAGGAAAAAACCAGCAAGGAGCCCAACAAGCAAGAGGAAGTTAAGCCTCACAAAAATCGGAAGGCAAATTCTGAGATTACCCTTGAAAGGACAGAGCTACAGAGCACCAAGCTGGTCATCTAAGAACCTTAACTATCTCACAGCTCCTCGCTCTACGTTCTGCGTTTTTCCTTTGTTCTCCAGCGTGTATGGCCCTTGCTTTCACGATTTCAGGCAGCCAATCAATGTTCACAGTGGGATCCTCCTCGGTTACCAGCCCTGGTAAGATCCACCTTCTCAGCAGTACCCCTGTACTGCCATCTAAACAACAGCATGAAGCACAAACGGCAACAATCCAGGAAGTCTTTGGAGAAGTCTTCGTGTGCTTATAAATTGCTTTCTAATAGCATAGATTAGAAACCCAGTTTTAAAGGGCTACCACTCACAGCTTCGGTCTTCTAGTTCTGAACATTTACCAAGGGAGAGGATATTTTAGATTTCAAGCTATCTTACTTTATGAACAGGTGAGATATTTGGAGCACATACGCCTCTCTAAGGTATACTTAGCTACAGCTATTCTACTGACCAAAGTCATGGACCATATACTAAGAGCTAGAAGATGCTGCCTCCATCAGGTGAGAAAACATAAGCAATAAAAAAGTCTCCAACTCCAACTGCCATCTCGAGAGGGTATGCTGCTAAAGGCACGGGATGAGGGGCTCTTCTCCTGAAGACCAGGACTCTACCAAACACAAGATTTTAAGTTGGTAGAACATTAAGAGAAAAACAGTGTATTCTAAGTTGAGTATACTCTAAAATGAGGAGATGTTACCTTTGAGGAGAGTGCCAAAATGCAAGTGTTAGGGAACTGTATTTGTGCAATTAAAAGGCATTGTCCTGGGCGAACATCCAGAAGTTATGAATAATGGATTAGCGCATGCATACTCGAAGTCAAATGCTGAGCATACATACTAAACAAAATGTAACGAGCAGATAGCGTATTAGGTTGTATTTGAAATGGTTTGTGAATTACAGTTTGTAAACCCAGTACAGAAACTCACCCAAATAAGACCTGTGGTTTAATTCTTCCCCAACGAACCGCATCAACCACATACTCGCTGCTCTATTTTGTCTACTTTGTAAGAACTACATTTCAAGTACTAGGTAAAGGCAATCCACAGAATGCAGAGGCTAAAACGAGTCTGAAAAAAAAAAAAGGTTCAGCCTTACCCAGATGAAAATTCAAACTTTTCACTTACCAGAGCAAAAAATGTCAGAAAACAGACCTATCCTATACTGGTAAGAGTGAAAGGAATGGGGTACACTTAATACTGGAAATGCAAACTGTAACCTTCTGAGAACACGGCTGTACTCATTAAGACCTAAGATGTACACACATTCTTCTAGGGATCTTTTATAGAAATACCATGGTGTCCAAGGATATCACTGACAATATTTCACAAGTGTGAACTTAAAGCATCAGAAATGGAGAAGTTTGATACACTCCACATGCAACCACTAAATAGAATAAGGAAGATTTTGACAGGGAAGGATATCCACTGCCTACTGTGGTGGGTGGATATTGGAGAAGGATTTGAAGTTTTGAGCTCTTGAAGAGTGACTGAATATCTTATCTCTGAGGGAGGGAAGAGAGAAGAGCCTACAATTTCACTTCTTACTTTATGGGAGTCAAGCTCACATGAAACCATGAATCTAATCCACTCCAAAGAAAAAATTCAATGTAGTCTGGGGGGAGGGGGGCAACCATGAAGGACTCCCTTACACCCCTAACACTGCCACTCTGATTTCAACAAAATTGACTCAAATAAGCAGGTCTAGAAGACACCCAGCTTATCCTGAAGTTTTAACATATAAGAAATGACAGTTTAACACCTAACCTTCATTTCAACAAGTATTTTTATGTTTCCATAGGTTCCCACCCAAATGTTACAAAAAAATAGACATAAATCAGTTAGCCCAGAACCACACTTGCCATTTTTTTTTAAAGGAAGGTTCAAGAAAAAAAATCTCATTTTGGGGTGCCTGGGTGGCTCAGTCAGTTAAGCAACCAACTTCGGCTCAGGTCATAACCTCACAGTTCGTGAGTTCAAGCCCCATGTCAGGCTCTGTGCAGACAGCTCAGAGCCTGGAGCCTGCTTTAGATTCTGTCTCTCCCTTTCTCTCTGCCCCTTCCCCACTCGTGCTCTGTATCTGTCAAAAATAAACATTAAGTTTTTTAAAAAAAATAAAGTCCTATTTCCAGCCTACACCCAACCATTGCCTAACAAAGTTCAGGTCCACAACTGGAAAACGTAAAGAGCCCCATCTTCCTTTCATCTTTTACAAGGAGTGAGGCAGTAACACACCTTTCTCTATAAAGGAATAGCTCGATTTCCCAACTCTCAGGGATTGATTCAGAGTTGGAAGCACTCGTGAAGGTAGAATGTTAACTATACCATAAAATAGCTGCATTGAAGACATATTTAGGAAGTGTAAGAAACCAGTTCATGAATTTGAACCTTAAAAGATAAACCAACTCACTAGCACAATTTTAGGGTTCTAAGAAGTACACAGTCTCTCTCTAATGTGCTTAGTATTCAACAGCATTAGGATAATATTTTCCAGTCTACAACATACTCTTTCCACTTACCCTAATAAACCTTCACCCAGATGGGAAATGGAACCAAAACTAAACATAATATAGATGGTGAGGAGAGCCAGAAGGTGGGCTTGTGAGCCCATAATGCCCTCACAAGCTACCAAGCACTGACTTTAAATAGAACACAGTGTATAGAACAGCTACCTAACACACATGATACACAACTACAGATACGAGGTGGAAATAAAGGATTTCTCCCCAGATGCAAGAGGTAGTTAGTACACATACAGTCGCATTCGCACTAAAGGAAAAACGTGCCTCCTAGCATGGCAACTCATTATGATTGATCGAGGTAACTTTTAAATGTGCTGACTTTGTTCTGGACAACAATCGGGAACCAAAAACAAGACGACTCACTAGAATGCTACATGGCCCAAAATTAGTTACAAGGAGTCCAACCTAAGGCATAGGTAAGAGCAATAAAGAACAAAAACCGAGCAAGAACCAGAAAAGCCGCATGAATACAAAGTGATTCCATTTCTTTTCCTCAACACCCACACAGAGACAGCAGTTTCTGACAAGAATGTTCTTGGCAAAAAATAAAGTTACAGGAAGGTTTTTTTTCTTCAATGAGAAAAAGGCAGCTCTATATGCAGATTACTAGGCAATACCGTTGTTTTTTTGTTTTTTTGTTTTTTTTTTTAAACAGTCCCAATTTAGAGACCTTGTTTTGAAAATATCTAAACCACCTTTTTTTTTGGATCACAAAGAAAAAAGGACTGGAAATATTGTTCCCATTCGGAATGCTGGTTTCATGTTGTACTTGAAAATAAAATCCAACGTGACAGCTTACCTTGGCACTGGAAGCCTTGTTTCCCAAACCCCCTGAAAAACAGAAACAACAAAATATCTTAACATATCTTGTGTTGTATACCACAGTTTAAGCCAGTTATGAAACAGTATTCCACAGAACTAAGGGTTTATACATGAGAACCAACGATTTTATAGGAAAACATGCTCAGAGTACTGAATAAATTCGATTTTGGGGGAAAAAAAACAACCTCTGTATGGCTTCCAAAGGCTCCTTGAATTTTTTCAATGTACAACAATCTTCTCTAAGTTTACACTGTTATTAATACTGAAGTTTCAAGACCAGACAGCTAGGGTATTTGGAGTTGGCCATGATGTTCAACAAGAGGACTATGTTTGAAAGCAGTACTTTAACTTGGTCCCTAAAGACCAAATGAAAGTCATTGCTCTCCCTAAAGTAAGAAGTGGCTTGATTTATTATAGAATAGGGGTCTAGAAACTTCCAAACAGTACCCACTCAACGCTGTTTTGATTTAAAAGACCGGTTTTACAATATAGGTTTATTAAAATTGCACGTGAATTTTTTTTTTTGGGGGGGGGGAGAATCAACAGGATTCAAAGCAAATACAGAGGCTATTTTGTTCTTGTAGGTTACTTTATAAAATTTACTCTGCCCTCCCTGCCAGACACATTAAACCATAAACACGGTTACAACTAGAATGAACTGCACTAAAACTCTAGGATAAGTTCTAATCTTTTGCTTTACATAGCCATCCTAAGTTGACAAGACACTTCATGTTTAGTCACACCCCCCCCCCCACATAAACCCAAACTTTTATGGTTTTTGAAGTGTTTTAATATTTAAAACAAGCTGGTAAGTACCCACAGAAACAATGAAAGATAACTGAAGTTAAAACCACTGCAAGACAATCCTCGTGAATATTTTCCAGGACCTTCCGAGTAGTTTACGGTCTGGTCAATTAGCCAGGGAGGAAGCTGACAGGGAGACCTTTATTTTCCACTTCACATTACACCTGGTGACCCGAAGTGCCACAGCAGTTCACCAGGGGCTCATCCTTTGGGGCACCAGAGAGTGCAAAGACATTAGCGAGCCTGGGTGTGTAGGTTCCAAGTCTTTCCTAATTTACCTACTTCTGGCACAGACAGGCAGCAGTCTTACTGTTCCCTTTTTATGGAGCATGGGATAGGAGGCTGCAGGACCCCCCTTAACTAGATGCACTATCTTCTTTGCCCTGAAGCTCTAAGAACTTATTTTAGAGAACTGTAGATATGGCTAACTTCTCCTTGGAACACAACTGCTTCATACGCTGACTACGCAGTGGTAATCATTCATAGACACGGTAACTGTGCTTTTCACAGAACTATTGAGATTTGTAAGGAAAAAACTAAGCACCTTATTAGGACTAGGCTTGTCCAACTCTCCCTTGGAGGGGATTTTCCCCAGGTGTGGTAGATTCGGATAGTCCTCCATAAGGGTAAAGTTAAGCACCTTAGCACATCTGTGGTGCCCTTAGAGGCGAGTTCCTCCAGGTGTGATGGATTCAGATAATTTCCATAAAGGAAAAATTAAGCACCTTATGAGCACATTCGTGGTACTCATGATTCCCCCCGCCGTGTGAATTCAGATGCCATCCAGAGGCAAAATTAAGCGTTTTATTAGCAACATGCTTGAGGTGCTCTGCCTCCAGGTGTGATGGATTCACAAAGCCCTCCACCAGTTCTGCCTAGGGCCCCAACAAGGTAGGTCACGCAAAGGTTAGTGGCAAGGTGCGCTGTGACACTGTCACCCGAGTGCAGCCCCTAGCCTAAGGTCGACAGGAATTAAGGAACCCTTGCCTTACTTCTGACTTGGGGAGCTTCCTAGCCACATTCGTCAATTGACAGTAAAAGGCTGGTAGGTATCTGCCAATCTGAAGGGGAAAAAAACTGGGACACCCGGTATTCCTGAAGTTCCAGCTTTCTACACGTCGGGGTCTGTGGGAGAAGGGGTCGCCCACGTTCTGAGAATCAGTAAAAGCCAGAACCGTGACCGGAAAAGGGCATGTACGGCTTTCACCTGGTCTCACGGGGTGCGGAGACCCCTGAAGGCTTTCCGTTTATCAGGAACCCCAAACCACTGGCCTAAGTTAATTCTACTTGAGCTCTGACACCTTACAGTAGTGTTCTTAACTAAGGCCTCGGTCCTCCTCAACCAGGCTGCACGTCTAATCTCGTGTTGACAGGGTCTGTTTTAGACGACTCCCTCTGCCCTTCTGCCATTCGCCTGGTTTTAGCCCCCCCTCCTCCACTGCAAGCTTTCAGCAGTTTGCGGTCTCTCCACCCCCCTCCCCGGGTTCACCCGGACAAGTCCGGTCTCCCGTGCCCGGCGGATACGAGCTACAGTAGGCAGGGACCCAAGCTAGCAGCGCAGTCCAAGCCCGCTGGGGAGCAAAACACACCCCCGAATGCGCCCAGCCTGGCTCGCCCGTAACTTGGACCGCGAGGCGCAGTCGCCGCCGCTCCCCGGTTACTTCGGGCGTGTTTCTCCGGGAAAACTCTGCCCTTTGGGCTCTTTCGCTCCCCTTCGCTCACACCCAACCAGCAGCTCCTCTGTCGGTGCAGAAGGGCGGGTGCACCTGGGAGGACGACACTGGACCCGCGAAGGGGATCAGTGTCACTGCGGCGCGGGGCCAGCCTCCCCTCCTGCGGCAGGGGGGTGTGTGTGACCTGGCGGCGACTTCCCCGGGAGTCCTGCCCGATAAGCGTCCCCGGAGCGCGCGCGCCGTTCCGGGCGAGAGTTCGAACTCGGCCAGCTTTCCAAGTTCCCTGAGTGAGTCAGCCCCGGAGTGGGCGCGCCCGGCCGTGGGGGCGGAGGGGGGGGGGGGCGAGCCAGGGTCCCCGGAGCGATGCGACCCAGGCTACGAGGGGACCGGTCCCCAGCCCCCGGGCGCCGCGAGAGAGGGTCCGGGCGGCCAGCCGTGCGCCCCGGCCCGCGCGCACCTACCAGATGAAGTCGGTGCAGTGGCTGCAGAAGGTGGGCTGCTTGAAGAAGCGGGCGATGAATTTGTGGTTCTTCACCTCGTGCACGTTCTTCTGCCTCAGCGCCCCTTTGCGGGCGAAGCGGTTGGCCACGTCCTGAGACGCCGTGGAGTCGTTGGCCGGGAAAACGTCAGCCATGGTCCCCCCAACCACCTCTTGCCTCCGCCGGGGAGCGGCAGCAGCCGGGGAGGGGCGGGGGCGGGCGACCCCGGGCGGGGGACGCGGGCCGGCGGCCGAGGTCGCGGCGCGGCGGCGGCCGGGGAAGAGTCGGGCCGGAGCGGGCGCGGGAGCCGGAGCCGTTCGCTCTCTCTCTGGCTGGCCCCACGCTCACTGACAGCCCGGCGCCGGGCGCTCGCGCTTCCTACTCTCGGCGGCAGGGGCGGCCCGGAGCGGCGCCGCCCACTGCGCATGCCCGGAGCGCGAGGGCCGCGGGGGCGCGCGCGGGGCGGACGCGAGCACGAGCGCCCGGGGGAGTCGGCGCCTCCGCGTTTTGCGAGCAGCCCGGGGAAGGGCGGGGGTGGGGCGGCGGCGGCCTGGGCCGGGCCCGCCCGAACTTGGGAGCGGAGGAGGACGCCGGGAGGGCGGGCCGCTCTCCTCCGCCGCCTTTCTCCTTTCCTCCCTTCCCTCCTGCCTCTCGCCCTCCTCCGCCTCCTCTTCTTCCGCTCCTCCGGCTCTGCCTCCTGCTCCCTCGGCTTCCTCCTCCCATCCCGGCCAGCTCATCCTTCCCCGCCCGGCTCCTGGTCCCCTCTCGCCCCGGCGGGACGTCCGACTCGCTGCACCGGGCTCCAGGCAGCGCCCGCCGCCGCCGTCTCTGGGTCTAACCCGCTCGGACGCCCGCCCTTCCTCACCTTCCGAGACGCGGCGTTGAGGCTTTCTGTCCCTCCAGCCGTAGGTGCCCCCAAAGGCCCCGGCCTGCGCCCTCCACGCTGCTTATATAGGGCAGGAGGAAGGGCTTGATTGCAAATCTTCGCACACTGACCCTGCCACCTGCCCCTAACTGTTGAGCTGTGTTTCACCTGCATCTCGCATAGACGTCTAATGTGCACGCGGGACGGTTAAAGGACTTGTCCTGGTTGTTTATCCCTATTTATCCCGTTGCTCGTTGGGTACTACAGTTGCAAGGTTGATTATCAGCCTTTCTTGATTCTACAAGTCCGGAACCTTAATTTAGAAAGCGTTTTGCATCCTAAGCTAATTACTGCAATGCTGGCAGGTGCAGAGTGCAGCCAGAACGCTTGTAAATTACCAAGTGAAACTGCTGGTGAAAGAGCTGGCAGGGATCTGCCAAGGACACGTGGGGATGGACCAACTAATCACTTGCTGAATATTTATTAGTTCTGCCTGGAGGGTGCTTAACATACAGAAGGGAAACAACCATCCCCCAGCGTCTCACTGTTGTTTTTCTACGTTGTCAGATTCACTAGGGTCACAAAACGACGACACGAGCTGAAGAACATCAAGAAAGAGAGCAGGCTGTTTAATTCTTCAAGAAGTTTAAAATAAAAAGGAAAAAAAAGTAAAGATATATGCCAATTTTAGAGTCCATCACAGGGATCACCTGGGGCTACCATCTTTTAAGATTGGCTCGCGGAATGCCTGATTCTAGAAGTGTCTTTCGTGTTTTAGCAAGTGTAAGCTATAGACTGGCCATTAGTGGAGCGTGGGCTTTGCTGGCCCCTTGTTAATGCTAAGAGAGTGCACCTGTTTGATACTCTGATCAGAAATTTCACCCATCATGGCAGCGCCTCCGAGCCAAGGAGGCAAAAAAGGAAGAGGCAAGGGAAGGAATGAAAAGCAGAGCATGTTGGGAATATGGATCAAATTCTCCGCAAAACACCGTAAGCATTCCAAGCCATGGTTGTTTGTTGTTTAAGAATCGTAAATCCGATAGCACACAGAATAAAACACACAATTCTTTCCTCCTCACCATCTTAAGTGTGGTCCTCACACATTTTATAAAGACAGGATTCTTTCCGTTTCCCTAAAGCTTTGATGTAATGATGGGAGAAAAAGCCGGCAGAGTTGGAGGGTGAGATTGCAGAGACTGGAATCCCAGAGTAAAGTAATACGGAAGATGAGCTAACAACCAAAGGAGCCATGGCAGCAGCTTGGTCATCTCCTATGTGGTGGAATGGAGTGACTGATCTCCCCAATGGGTGGACCAGATGGAGACATATCTTTTCTTTCAGGTTGTGACTTGGCTTTCTTGCCTCAGTTGTTACTGTTGTTTTTTGTGGGTGAAGAGAGAACTAACTAGAAGCCAGTTGATGGATAACTGGGCTGAGCCTCAGTGGTCGGTTGCCTACAGCATAGCCCAATTGTGGGGACTGTGGGTGGAGATATACCAGGAACAGATTTACCAAGCAGTGTAACGCTGCCCCTGGCAAGGACGGATGGAAATGTGGGCTGCGGTTCACCCCTGCACCCAACCGGAGAATTCTCCTTCATAGCACTGAAATGGAGGGCATTACAGAAAGGGGGAGAGGGAGCGGTAAGTCAGTCCTGGGCATTGGTAATGATTTTAGAGTCAGCTGCTTCATGGAGAAGGTGCAGGAAAGAACAGGGAATGGTAGACTGAATATGGTTTGTCAGAACGCTTCTCTGTGAGCCCTGCCTTTGAGCAGTAAGTTCCAGACTTTGTAACAGGTCTTGCTCAGACCAGCAGGACCCAGAGGCTGGGGGCTGGGATCAAAGTCAGGCCACTGCAACGATGACTCTAAAACCAGACTGGTTCACTTAAAACCAATAATCTTTAGGCTACCACCTAAAACTTGTTGCTCTGTGCAGAATCACTATTCTGTTTTCAAATGGACCAGGCCTTTTCAAATGGAGCAAAAGGAATTGTTTACGTGTATAAAAAGCTTGATTCTGCGATTTATAGTAACCAAGATAATTAAAAGGCTCGTGTTTTACTCTATGCACTTAATCCAAGGTTTCGGAGAGCTGAGAAAACGGGGGGGATGTATAATTACTTAGGCAGTGTTTAGAGTTGGGGTGAATGGCAGGTCTTATAAATGGTGAGAGACAAAGTCTAGCTGGGAAGTGACTGTCGCTCGGTAAGTTAGGAAGGAGGATAGTATTTCCTGGGGGTGGGTCAGAAGCCCCAGAGTTAATACCAGCACGACCAGGTACGGTTGTCCAGGGGGTTGAAGGAAGACTTAACCTTTCACTGTGTCCTCTCCTGTACCTTAGAATCTTTGTTTCTAGTTTAAGAAAAATGGTAACTTTTAAAAAGCCTGGAAACAAAACACCAAAGATTTCTAATTAGCTATGTCGTATTAAAAGAATTAATTTGCTCGTAAGTAGAAGAAGCAGGAGGTAAAACGGTATTCAAAGTAAGATTCCGGTTTTTAAAATGTCTGCACACTTACCCACACTTGCATCTATAGGAATATAAATGTGTTTGTGAATGCACATATGTGTGTAAAGGCACATACAGCAAAATGTTCGCCTAAGTGACTATCTCTGGTGCTGGGAACATAGATACTTTCCTGTATTGGAAGAGAAGACGTTGGCCTAGGACTCACATTTTGAAAGGGCATCAGAAGCCATAATTTTTTTAATGTTTTCCTCTAATCAAAAAGGAGGGATTTGTTATTTTATTTTTTTTAAGTTTATTTATTTATTTTTGAGAGTGACAGAGAGAGGCAGAGAGGGAAAAGGAGAGAGAGAATCCCAAGCAGGCTGTGCACTGTCAGCACAGAGCCGAATGTGGGGCCCCGTCCCAGGAACCGTGAGATCATAACCTGTGCCAAGATTGAGTCAGAGGCTTAACTGACTGAGCCACCCAGATGCTCCCGTTTACTATTGTAAACACAGACAGTTTTGTTGCCAGAATTTTGTTACTGTGGCATGAAGTAGAAACTGCCAATTGGAACGTAAAATATTTGAGAAATCTGTTTTAAGCCACGGACCCTCACCTCTTCCTTAGCCCTCAACTACAACTGGGAGTTGAATTCCTGAGTGGATTGCCCAAGAAGGCTTCTTGGTGGCCAGTATTTCGGCTTCCTCCTGAAAGTGTTTTTTCTCCACTTTTTTCCAGTTTTCCGTAGTAGCCATGGCACAAACCAGATGTGGGCACTTACTAGTTTGTGTAACTTGAGTAAATTAACTTCTCCTTCTAAAAATGGAGATATTCTTAACCATCCTAGGACTTTCTTAAGATTTTAACCAGTTGAGGGGCGCCTGGGGCAGTCGGTTTAGCGTCAGATTTCAGGTCAGGTCATGATCTCACGGTTTGTGGGTTCGAGCCCCGCAGTCGGACTCTGTGCTGACGGCTCAGAGCCTGGAGCCTGCTTTGGATTCTGTGTCTCCCTCTCTCTTTGCCCCTCCCCGACTCATGGTCTGTCTCTCTCCCTCTCTCAAAAGTAAATAAACTTAAAAAAAAATTTTTTTTAAAGGATTTAACCAGTTGATGAGTATAAGTGTTTAGTAAATCGTAAAATCTCATACAAATGCAAGGTAGGGTGGTCCTTCTTGGCTTTACCAAGTCTGCATTTGGGGGGAACAGAGCTGAGAGCTCCCGTGTTCTTTTAAGTTCTTTCTTCCAATTTGACAGATGTATTTCGCTCCTCTCCCAATGACTATGAGGCAACACATGGAGGGAGTATAAAAACGTACCTTAGAGGGCGCTGGGATTCTCAGTTGGTTAAGTATCAGACTTTAGCTCAGGTCATGATCGCAGTTTGTGTACTCCAGCCTGCTTCTCTCTCTCTCTCTCTCTCTCTCTCTCTCTCTCTCTCTCTCTCTCTCTGCCCCTTGCTCACCTGTGCTCTCTCTCTCTTTCTCTCTCTCAAAAACAAAAACAGGGGCGCCTGGGTGGTTCAGTCAGTTAAGCGTCTGACTTTGGCTCAGGTCATGATCTCACAATTGAAGAGTTCAAGCCCCACCTCGGGTTCTGCGCTGACAGCTCGGAGCCTGGAGCCTGCTTCAGATTCTGTGTCTTCTTTCTCTCTCTCTCTCTCTCTCTCTCTCTCTCTCTCTCTCTGCCCCTCCCCTGCTCATGCTCTGTCTCTCCCTCTCTCTCAAAAATAAACATTAAAAAAACCTTTTTTTGACAAAAACATACAAGTTCACATTGCAAATAGATACCGTGGTCCCCCACCTTCACCTTTAAGTTGCTTTTCAGCAAAGGTCATAGTGCCTGGATTCTTTGCAAATGCTAGTTATGTGACAACCCCCGCAACTCCCATGACTTGCCATTCACTACTGATTAAAATGGAAATGGGTACATAAGAGTTGTCCCACTTTCCCAAACCTGGCTGGGGAAAAGTATCTGCCCACCTGTGTGCGAAAGTGTACCTCTGACCCGGATTCGACAACTGTCGCTTCACGATGAACCTTCTTTCACCCATCCCCTACCTCTCCTCTTTACCTCTAGATCATAGAACCTTGAAACAGCACAAAACATGCCAAACGTCATGACCAGGAGGAAGCTGTTGGGGTGACGGCTATGTTCATTGGCTGTGGGCTTCCCATGTGTTCACATAGCAAAACTCACCGGATTATACACTTTGAATTATACAGTACAGTTTACTGTAAGTCAATCATTCGGCAACAAAACTCTAAAAACTTTACAAGTCGAGGAGCTAAGCACACTAAACCCAACAGACAAACCAGAAGAAAACTAGCGCAAATACCAGTTGGCCCTCCCACAAGGCTTTCAGCTGCCCTTGCCTGGGGGGCTAAGACAAGCCCACTAGGTCTGGTAGGTGACAGTCTGGTTTATTTCCATTCCAGAACTACTCCCTGAGCTCCAACTCTGTGGCAGGCGCCTGGCTACACCCAGGAATACAAAATAAAGAAGATATGCTTCCTGCCCTCAGGGAACTCAGTGTTCTGCTATCACTCGGAAGGAGAGAGCTTCAGCCCTGGAGTGGAATATCATTTAAAGAAGCACAGTCCAGGGGCGCCTGGGGGGCTCAGCCAGTTAAGCGTCCAGCTCTTGATTTCGGTTCGGGTCATGATCCCGGCGTCATGGGATCGAGCCCCACCTCCTTGGGCTCTATTCTGTGCTGAGCATGGAGCCTGCTTAAGACACTCTCTCCCCCTAAGGGCACCTGGGTGGCTCAGTCGGTTAAGTGTCTGACTTCGGCTCAGGTCGTGATCTTGCACTTCATGAGTTCGAGCCCCCCGTTGGGCTCTGTGCTGACAGCTCAGAGCTTGGAGCCTGCTTCAGGTTCCGTGTCTCCCCTTATCTCTGCCCCTCCCCTGCTCATGCTCTGTTTCTCTGTTTCTCAATAATAAATAAATGTTAAAAAAAAAAAAAAAAGACTCTCTGCCCCTCTCCCCACTGGCTCTCTCTCTAAAATAAAATTCTATGAAAATACAGAGGCACAGTCCAATAAGAAAAAGGAAATAAGAGTAAAATTAAAAATATATCATTTATTTCTCGAGTCCCCCTAAGAGAATCAAACAAAACCCAATTTATAACCAACCCCCAACCAGACTTTCCAACCCTTTCTTCCCTTTCTTCCTTGCCACACTCATTGGGATTTCCCACATTCTCAGTAGCCTCTCAGAAACCTCCTCACCCCCCCACCAAAAAAAAATTTACTCCCCTACCCACAGCTAGATCTACCTTTACTTCCTCCCTTCCCCTTTGTCATTTTTTGTACCCTTTATTATATATCCTTTTGGACAAAACCTCCCTCCAACCTCTCCTTTCAGGGCAAGGACTTCTGTATTCTTTCTAGGATTTTGCATTACGAAAAGTCTAGGAGCTGGGTTTTTGTTGTTGTTTTTAATGTTTATTTATCTTTGAGAGAGAGTGAGAGACAGAGCAGGAGCTGGAGAGGGCCAGAGAGACTGAGACAGAGAATCGGAAGCAGGCTCCAGGCTCCGAATTGTCAGCACTGAACCCAACAAGGGGCTCGAACCCACAAGCCGTGAGATCATGACCTGAGCCAAAGTCAGACGCTTAACTGACTGAGCCACCTAGGTACTCCTAGGAACTGGTTTTAAACAATAGTTGGGAGTGGGAGTAAACTTTAAGGTAGCTGAGCAGAGGGAAAGTTCTGGCATTGACCAGCTCCCCATCCATATGCACAGCAATGAATGCTAAGTCCTGGAATATTAATATATTATACGGTGTGCATTTTTTTTTTTAGGTTTGTTTATTTAGTTTTGAGAGAGAGACAGAGACAGAACAAGCAGAGAAGGGGCAGAAAGAGCCCCGGAACGTGAAGCAGGTTCCAGGCTCTGAGCTAGTGAGATCATGACCTGAGCAGAAACAGGAGGCTTAATCACTTAATTGACTGAGCCACCCAGGCGCCCTGTGTGTTTCCCATACATTGATACAGTGGGAACACAACAGATACAATCCCTGCCTCTGTATAATTTACATTCTCTTTGTGCTTTCAGTGGGAGAGGGAAGGCTGGGGACCTTCCACCTGGCAAAATGTAACTCCTCACATATGCTCGCTTCTATTTTTATGACAGCCATCATTTAAAGCCCATGCATAACTACCTTCAGGGCTTTGATCCCGTTTCAGTTTGGGTGTTTTATGCTGTGTGCAGTAATGAAGCAAAAATAGCACACCTCCCACCAATTGGCAGAGGGCAAAGATTGAAACAGAACTTGGAGGAGCAGCCCGGGAGGGATGGCCCGCAAAGTTCAGACAGGTAGGTCAGTAAGTGGCGTAGAATGCCAGCCCCCTCCGGGGAGGAGGCTGATTCATAAGTATCAGTGCGGTGATGACAGCTTGGTTCTTTTGAATGCACACTTAGTATTTTTTTGGCCAATGCTACAATCTGCAATTGTGTCTGTTCGGCATGGCCATGGAACTGGAAGGGAGACCCCTCCCAAAGTCCTGGAATCCATTCAAATGTCACTCCGATTTCTATACAAATACAAAGTGTGGCTTTAGCAAATAAGGAGAATAAGGAAAGTATTCAGAAACACAATCTATGGGGCGCCTGGCTGGCTCTGTCGGTCAAGCGTTTGGCTTGGATCATGATGTCCTCGTTCGTAGGTTTGAGCCCCATGTTGGGCTCCTCCCCTGACATTGTAGAGCCTCCTTGAGATAGTCCCTCCCTCTCTCTCCCTCCCCCGCCTCTTTCTCCCTCTCTCTCCCTCTCCTCTCTCTCTCTGCCCCTGCCCACCCATGCTGTCTCTCTCTCAAAAAGTAAAATAAATAAACTTTTAAAAAGTTGATATTAAAAAAAAAAGAAACAATCTATGTAATAAATATTGATGGAGGATGCTTTACATGCTCAGGCACTGTTCCCAGACATTGGGGATGAAGACTGGACAGAAAAGACAGTTTCAGTGGAGAAGTGGGAGGCGTTAAAGCTTGTTTGGAGGGGGTTTAAGAAAGAAGGGAAGAAGAGAAAGTGAAGTGAGAGGTTACAGAGTGCTATGGAAAACGGTAGTAAAAGAAGTCAAGGAGGGCAGTCAGTGAGGTTTAAACACATGTTTTATGGGCCAGTAACCTTACATTTGTGTGATGATAGGAATCACCCTGGAGAGGGAGCAGTGAATAGATATGTCCAGTAGATACATTGGCTAAGTATGGTTGGTAGGTGTTCTGGAAGAAAAAAAGTTACGTATACCCACTTAGGTTCAGGGTTGGGTACGTGTGAATTAAATGAACAAAAGACAGATTGACAGGAGAAAACACCAAGATGTATTCATGTACCTATGCAGAGGCACACAGAAAAATGTTACTCAAAGGGGTGGTTAGGATTGGAGGCTGATCTAACATGTCAGTAGGGAAAGACAGGTGAGAAAAAGGGCATGTAGGTAAGAAAACAAATGGCTTCTGGGAAGGATGAACAGGCCTTTAGGAGAACAGATGGGAAATGTGGTATTTATGTGACAACACCTGTGTAGGTGACTCCTTATCGCCGTGACTTTATCTCCGCTGATAAAAGTTATGAAAGTCCCAAGGAGGAGATTTATGACAGTCGAGTTCTCTTGGAAGGCTCTGTTTTTAGGCAGATGGGGAGAATGGAATTTGGGGCAGAGTGGCTGAAAAAGGGCCCAAATCCACAGGCGGTCACAAGAAAAGTCACCCTTGGGTGTCTTAGTTGGAGATTTCATTCTCTTTGGGGATGTCTAGCAACAGCCTCGGCTGGGTAAGACAGGAATCTCACATTGCAGGTGGGGTCTAAAGGTCTACGATTAGGGGGGCGGGCATCCTCCACCCCAAGGAGATCCAGACTCACCTGTACAGATGATAAAGTACCTTAACCCTGCAGCATTTGTATTTTTCGGTTGATCTTAGAAACAAACTGTGTATACTTGTATTCGAGAGCATTGGGCATATTGAGGGCTTTTAGCAGATTTGCTTTGTGATTCTAATTTAAAATGTGCAACCCACTAATGGATTTGGACTGTAATTTCAAGTTGCACTCATACTGCCTTTGTAAGCGGCAGCAAAACGCTTAAGAGAATGTTAAGATTCATCGGTTTTATAAATTTAATCCCTTGGACTTATGAAACCTGAATGGTAAGTCTTAATGGGGAGAACTGTGTTTGCCAGACGATTGATACTTCCCTGTGGTGTGTGAGGGTTTTCTTCAAGCATCTCTAAAGTGACTTGTATATCAAAGAGTGAGATTTATAAATTGAACCTAAAAGCTTAAGGAAGAAACTATATTTTCAACCTGTAACTTCAGTAAATTAAACAGGAGAGGGTAACAATATGCTCTGAGTGTTGTTCTGGGCAAAACAAAAAGAATGATAAAAGTGACCCTCGGGGGACATAAAAACTCACATCGACAGCATTAAACAGCAAAATTCAACCAAGACAATTGGCATCTCTAATCGGCTTTGTGAAACAATCCATGAATCGGGCTGCATCCCGCCTGGCAAGTGCAGGCACTCCCAAGAAGCTGTACAAAGTGGAAGGTTTTTAAAGAAGGAGTGTGGGGCAAGAAGGTTGTTAGCCAAACAAAAGCATTTCTCCAGGTGAGGCAGCTTTCTAGGGGGAAAAACAAAGTGTCTTTCCACAGGGATTATCTCATCTTTCTCTGGGGAGGGGGGAGAGGACCCAGGTGGCAGATTGATTGGTATGGACTGAAAAACTCCTGGCCTGTGGGTCAAGTGAGATGACATTTCTGGGGAAGGTTGAAACTGCAATTAGATCATGTATGACGCATCAGTTTGGGAACTTGGTCTAAGTGACACCATTTTAGGCCGGTGGATTTCTTTCCCTTTCTTTCTTTCTTTCTTTCTTTCTTTCTCTCTTTCTTTCTTTTTCTCTCTTTCTCTCTCTTTCTTTCTTTCTTTCTTTCTTTCTTTCTTTCTTTCTTTTCTTTCTTTCTTTCCTTCTCTTTCTTTCTTTCTTTCTTTCTCTCTGAGAGAAAAAGCACAGTGGCAGAGAGAGAGAGAGAGAAAATCTTAAGCAGGCTCCGTGTCTAGTGCAGAGACTGACGGGGGGCTCAGTCTCACAACAGTGAGATCATGACCTGAGCCAACATCAAGAGTTGGATGCTCAACTGACTGAGCCACCCGGGCACCCATGTGGTTTTCTTTCTTTCTTTCTTTCTTTTTTAATTTATTTATTTATTTTGAGGGAGAAGGAGGCACAGAGAGAGAGAGAGTCCCAAGCAGGTTCTGCCCTGTCAGCAGATGACGCGGGACTCAAACTCACGAACCACGAGATCATGACCTGAGCTGAAGTTGGACACACAACCGACTGAGTCACCCAGGCACCCCTGTGGTTTTCTTTTTAACAACAGCTTTGTGTGTCATTTTATCTGATGCCCAGTGTTACGTGGAGATTTTTCTTCTGCCCTTTTATAAAGATCTGGGAACAGTGGGAAGCCTAAGGGCCATAGCTGGGGTACTGCTTGCATGGGTGTTCCTAAGAGGGCCTGAGCTGCTTCCCTAAAAGAATCAAAATGATTCAGAGGAAACTGGACTAAAGGTTGTCAAATCTAGATTCGTTACCTTTGAAACTTGGTGCTTCCCTGATAGCCTGGGTGTCATGGATCAAGAAATGGTTTGAGCTAAAAGAAAAAAAAAGGTCTAACATTGAAAAAGAATCTAGTCTACAGATTGCCCCATAGCCACAGGAAACAATTTTACTGGGGCGCCTGGTGGCTAAGTCGGTTAAGCGTCCGACTTCAGCTCAGGTCATGATCTCATGGCTAGTGGGTTCAAGCCCGTGTCAGGCTCTGTGCTGACAACTCAGAGCCTGGAGCCTGCTTTGGATTCTGTGTCTCCCTCTCTCTCCTTGCCCCCCTCCAGCTCACACTCTGTCCCTCTCTCTTTCTCAAAAATAAATTAACATTAAAAAAGTTAAAAAAAAAAAGAAAACAATGTTAGTGGAATTTCAAAGGAGTGAATTAATTGAATGCAGAAAGCATACCATTTGATGATAGCTGTTCTCATACAGAAACAATGACATCCGGGGCAAGTCTGCTGAGGCGGTCAGACAATGGTATTTCCTTGCCCATTGGACCAATGAAATATAAATGTTAAATTTATAAACAAATATCCGTAGTTGAGGCTAGATCACTTAGCTCTCTGTAGCTAACCCAAACAGACTTGATCACATAAAGTTTCACAAGAGACAAATGACAATTAAAAAAAAAAAAAATTTAACATTTATTGAGGGCTTAACGATGTCCCGGGAACTATTTTAAGCTTTTTACAAGCAAGCGTTAGCTTATTCAACTTCACGTCATAGGAGGTGGTGTTAATACTATCCCCATTTAACCCAGGGGGAGCAAAGGGGCAATGAGACACGAAGAGGTGAAGGTATATAGCCAACATTACACAGCTAGGAACTAGCAGAGCTGAGATTTGAACCCTGGACGCCTGAGCCACAGTCCATGTCCTGAACCCATCCACTCGCCCATCCGCCATATGCAATGATCGTACTGGTGGCCCCAGCACTTTGCGTGTCAACTCTATGTTTGTCTTGACGAGAGGAATTCTCCCAAGTGGGTTCTCTCAGGGGTAGTTTGGGATTTTTCTCTTTCTTTCTTTCTTCCTTTCTTTTTCTTTCTTTCTCTTTCTTTCTTTCTTTCTTTCTTTCTTTCTTTCTTTCTTTCTTTCTTTCTTTCTTTCTTTCCCCCAGTTTAGGAAATCTTTTGGTGAGGAACTAAAGCTGTGGCTGACAGAATGTAAATAATGAAAGAATCAGAGAGAGGCCAGTCTTCCATTGAGTGGTGCAAGAATGATTTGTAGCAGTTGAACACAGAGCTTCCTTCATTTGGCTCAAGGTAGGAACAAACAGGCAAAACAAAGATTTCAACACCTCCATGTTGAGTCACCACCCATTTGTCAGGGGTTTTTCCTGTCATAGAGTGTATAATTTACCTCAGAGCACCTGGACGCGGCACAGATGATGCACTGAAACACAAACTCTGGTGCTTGGTACTTTGTCCTTCCACAACTATATCAATCTTAAGCCCGGAGCCTAACCCGCCAAGAATCAGTAACGACTAATCATTTTTCCTTTGCTGGCTGAGAACTGAAGGCGCGTGTACACTTTTGTGATTGTGAACCGTCTCGTGTTTCTCACCGTCTGTGCTTTCTGTTGTGCACCTGGGAGGGTTCCTCTTTTAGTTGCAATAATTTAACTTATGGATAGAATACGGTAAAGGAGGGTGATATTATGGACACCGTCAAAGTTGGACAGCCACGCATGGGAAACGGTTTATGGTTTTTTACGGCCGTTCCTAGGCGGTGTCTTAAACACACCCTAACAAAGCCGCTAAAACTGATAAAGATGTCCTAAACTCAACAGAACCTCAGGGACGACCCAGGAGACCGTGGAGAGACGCGAGTCAGATATACCTAGTTTTGTACCGCAGGTGTGAGTGGAGGGCTGCAAATGAATTCTGCTGCTGTTCCTTCTAAGGGGTCAGAGGTGAGACCGTCAAGACAAAAAGCCTCCTGGGAAGCGTTTCTGGTGGACTTTGTGTGATGGTGATGATGACCCGGTGAGCCTTGGCCATGTCGTTGCCACCGCCATGTTCGTCTCCATTTACCTCTTTCCCAATTCAGTGGGGTGAGAGCCTCCCCTTACCTACGAGGTAGTTCCTGCCTTTCTGTGCCCTGTCTTCTCTCTCTTTGCTTCCCCAGCCCTCCACACTGATCTCCGGCACACTCTGAGATAATTATCCTTTCAGAGTCAGTCTCCCCAACAGCAAGCTTCATAAAGTCCTTTCTTTATACCTTCCCACCTTCTAGCACAGCATCTGGCACATCCTGGCTCCGTTCATCCCACATCCAGTACGTATGCCTAGACTGTCCACTACGTTCGAGCATCAGAGATACAGCAGTGACTCCAATGAAGTCCCTCTTCTGGTGGAGCGTCCGTTCTCGTTGGCTGGGCTGACCTGAATCGTCACACCCAAATGAGAATTTGGTCCCAGCCCTCCTCGCTTTGACCCAAACCAGTCACCTCTTGTTGACTCCCTCAGTTGATCCTGTTTGCATTCTAAATCTTTTCTGTCCATCTGTGGATTGCCTCTCTGGCTTTTTAGATAAATGTGCAAGATCAGGAAAGTGGGAGGGACTTGAGAGGACAGGAGGCCCCCGTGACCCTCTCCTTCCAGATTTAATGAGGGCCGTGGAAGTACATCCCACTTTTGGCGCCTGGGGAATGGAAGACCGTCAGAAGTGGGGCTCATCAACCTTTTCCTCTTTGTCTGGTTCTTTATTCCCTGCATCTGCCAGGAGGCTGATTCTTGGGGACCACCTGGCTTCTGAGGGTTGTTGTCCAGTCTCTTTCTTTCTGTGCCCAAAGATGCAGACTCCAGAACATGTCCTGCCCATCAATGCCACAGAACAGTTTTGTTGTCCCTCTTGCCCTGTCCTGTTCTCTCCCTGAACCCTCACTGCCCTTCCTCCATCCTGTGCCTCCACACCCTCATGTCCCGGGGGTCCCAAATGTACCCCACCTGCCCCCGGGAAGGTCCCCTTGGGCCACATCATTTCAAGCATGGTAGACAAAGTCCATGGCCCATGGCTTCTGATGCTCCTCAGACATATTGCTGAGTCCACAGAATCAGAATTGAAAGCTAAGGTCCCTATCCTTAAGGAGCTCAGGGCCCACTTGTGTTACCTGATGACTGATGATCTTTGGATGATGCTCTGATGTCACTTCTGACTGGTCAGCCATAACAACCTTGACCTTTCACACTTAAGTTTTAAGTTCTTCTGATTCCTAAGGCAACCGATTAGTCATCTTTAAACACACACTAGGGTAAATTTGAAGAGCTCTTATCTGAAGAAGTTCTTAAAGGAAAAAAAAAGGACAAAGAAGGCCATTCCCAAAGCTTCTAATTTATCCTCCCATCAGATTGAATTTTCAGATATAGGCTCTCCTAAAAAAGTGTAACCGTGTCCATTTTTTCTCTACTCCGGTATCTAGAAACTGTTGGATTATTGGACTGAACTATCAAACACCAACCATTTATGTATTTAAAAAAATTTGTCTTAAGTTTATTTATTTTGAGACAAAGCATACATGAGCAAGAAAGGGGCAGAGAGAGAGGGAGAGAAAGAGAAGCCCAAGCAGGCTCTATGCTGTCAGCACGGAGCCTGTGCAGGGCTCGAACTCACGAACTGTGAGACCATGACCTGAGCCGAAATCAAGAGTCAGAACCTTAACCAACTGAGCCATCCACCCACACACCCCTTAAAAAAGTCCTTTGGAAATATACAATAGGCTAACAATCACCAATTTGCCTCATATTTCATCATATGATAAATAAAATATGTGTTTTAAGGAAGGGGTGCAGGATATGGAGAGAGCCTCTCTTGTTACTCTTTTCTTTTTTTTTTTTTTTTGAGTATACATAAATAAAAATACATTTTATTTTTGTTGGGGAGGGGCAGAGAGAGAATGAGACACAGAATCCGAAGCAGGCCCCAGACTCCAAGCTGTCAGTACAGAGCCCGGCGTGGGGCTCGAACTCACGAGCCGTGAGATCATGACCTCAGCTAAAGTCAGACGCTTAACCGACTGAGCCACCCAGGCGCCCCATCTTGGAGCCCTACCCATCCAAGCAGAACCTGTCAGAGGCTCCAAATCAATGAATCTCTGAGCTGAAAAAAAATCTCCGCTTACACATGGGGACACTGGAGCCTGAAGGTTCTCAAAACAGAGTGGAGAGCTTTGAAGGCCATGTGAGTTTTCCTGAAACGTCCAGCTAATTACAGCCAGAAATGTTTTCCCTCAAATTTTCAGGACTAGGTCTCATCTCTCCCCTTCACCCTTCACTGGGTACGTGTGACCAAGAGAACCTGCCAGAACGACGCAGAGGTTAGGATCCAAACCCGAAAGTCTTCCTCCACATTTCTCTTTTACTGGCCTTAACGCCCAGGATTCTTTGTGAATTTGCAGCGGGCACGTCAGCTTGAAAGAGATGGTGATGATAGGTTTCCCGAAAATCTGTACAGAGAGGGTGAGCTTCTCAAAAACAACCTCTATGCGCGCCCCCCTCTTTTGTGGGGGTGTTCTTTTTTTCATTCGAGCCACTGTTTGTTTTTTGAAAGAAGGCTCAGATAGGCACGTGGGAAAATACAAATATCAGAGAAATGTTTTTCTCCCCGCTGCCTCTTCCCTCCCCATCCCCCAGACATAACCTCTATATATAATTGCCTTTTAAAGAAAAATATTCGTGTTGCACAACACGGTGTCTTGATCCAAGTTTTTAAAAAGTGAGAGACAAAGTGCCTCAGATAGCCTCCACCCCTGCCGTGCTCTAGGCCAAATACTGGCCAACGGGTCCCGCCAGACATTTGGAATGAAAAGGTTAACGGGCACCACTGTAGCTTAGGATCTCTTCTTCTAACTGCATCCAGTAATTTCGTTTCAGGTTTACTCAGCCTTAGAAGAAATCAATAGATGTTTGTTGGTCCAGTAGGTCGGTTTTGGTTCACTGCAGGGCCACTTAATGAGAAAATAATAAATAAACATGTAGCCATCACTTTTGGCCCCTTTTGCTGCATGAAATATGTTCTAGAGCAGATTTCCACAAATAAAAGAGCCTCAATGGATGATCAGAAATGTAACCTGACCTGGAGAGAGGGAGAGAGGGAGGGAGAGAGAGGGACACACACACACACACACACACACACACACACACACACACGATCCTGGAAAGGCCTCTCGTGGATTCATTCCAGATGTTTTATTGCTGCTGATAATCCAAATAGGGGCCAAAACCCTCTTTGACTTTTGATGAGAAGGATTGGAGCAGTTAACAGTAGAAAATGTCTATGTTTATTAAAAACTCTGTCAATGCCAAGTTGTTATGAGAGTTGCGATGCTTCTGTCCCTTGACGGAGAGATTCTCTTAGCCGAGGCCTGGGACCCCTGGCTCCCGCTCCCTATCTTTTTGCTAACAGGTCCGAGTGCCCCTGGAGTGGGTTGGCTGAGCAGCTGGGAGTTTGTTGCCTGTTTAGGCTCACAGAAAACCTAGACAGACAGCAAAGGCTTAGATTCCTCATGCGAATCCTTCTGGGGATTTCTGTTAGGCCAGTGGCTCTTGAGAGCAAGACAGATCAGGACTTTATAAAACAAACAAATGAAGGGGGATTCCTTGTCTATTCTGAGAATTTGTGCTCAAAGAAGTACATTTCTGTAACTCCCTGATAGCACTTCACGGATCTTCCAAAAAATAATGGAGAAACTAAGGGTTTTGGAGGCAAATAGATCTAGATGTAATTCCCGGTGGCAATCTATGTAGCTGCTTGATCTTGATAGATGACTCAACCTCCGTGAGTCTTAATTTCCTGTTCTGGAAACTGGGGATAGTAATGGACATCCCCACAAAGGCTACTGGGAGAACTTCGTGGGATATGGACATTAGGCTCCAAGCCCAGTATCTGGCACATAGTAGGTGCTCAGTAAATTAAGTTCCCTACTTAAGACCCCAATATATCAAGGATGAAAGTAAGAACTTAACAGAAAGCTTTCTGTGATGGAAAAAATCTTCCCTCAGTGCTCAAGGCGGGGCTGGTATCTCTTCCCGGGTCTCACTTCTCCCTCCTGCAGTTCAGCCTTTGGTCATTTCATTCCTCATTAGCACCTGCCCCCGGCAGAAGAAGAGAGAGTGGCTGAGGCTCCCATCAGTCAATTTTGCTGTTAGCAAGTCTTGTCGAGATTGAGTTGGGAGAGAAAAGAAGCGGTCAAAATAAAGGTTAGGAATTGTGTACACTTCTATTATCTTTCTCTCCTCTTTGACTCAGCTATCTCTGTAGAGACATCTTGGTCCGACATCTTTACTCCTTCAGCCTTTGCTCACTACCTAACCCTCGTCATAGGTCTTCTCCCACACCCCACTCCCACACACCTACCCTACGGAGTTCGGCCTCTCAAAGGTCATCAGAGACTTCTTGGTTGCCAGATTGTATGGGCTTTTCTTAGTCTCTGTGGTATTGGCATGGCCGACCTTAAACTTCCTATTCCTATAGCTAACTATGCCCCCAGTGTCTGAGAATACTCATTGTCTACCCAACCCCATTTGCCCCTTCTTCCTTGCTATTGTATTCTGGAGGCAATGCGCTCGGCTAAAATACCACAGCCTCCTTTGCAGTGAGAGTGTCCAGTGAGGTGTAAGCAGGATTATGCACAGGGAAGGGTAGCCTGGAACATCATCAGCCAAGTCTTCTGGCGGCTGGAACAGAACCCTGAATGTAGCCTGCTTTTCCATCCAGCCTTGGGGGACCTGAGATCATTAAGGAAACATTTCCCTAGGACTTACTAGAATTCAGTCCCGATGAATTCTCCCTCTTCCTTCACACAAGTGTGTGAATAAGTGTCAGCAGGGGTTAGGGGATGCCCTACTACACTTTGGGGGCCCCTACGTAAGAAAATGGAAAATCCATTTGGGAGAGGAGGTTTTTTTTTTTAATGTTTATTTTATTTTTGAGAGAGAGAGAGAGAGAGCGAGCACGAGCGGGGGAGGGGCAGAGAGAGAGGGAGACACAGGATCCAAAGCAGGCTCCAGGCTCTGAGCTGTCAGCACAGAGCCTGTTGCAGGGCTTGAACTCATGAACCCTGAGATCATGACCTGAGCCGAAGTTGGCCGTTTAACTGACTGAGCCATCCAGGTGCCCTGGGAGAGGAGGGTTTCTATGTGAAGTATTGGGGATGACTCTTGGTTGTCCTTACTGGTGGATGACACATCCAGAGAAGCAGAGGACCCCACCCTTAGTACAAGGAAACGTCAGTCTGGAAGGAAGGACCGTTCAGCTAAAGCAGAATGGAAAGGCTGCCGTTCTTGCTTGTGCCCAGAGAGTCTGAGGAGAGCTCGGAGGGTGGGGTGCTCAACTGACACCCTTGGAAGGTCGGTCAGCCTGAAATCTCAGCCGGGGATGGGCCCCTGGCTCTCCTGGGGTGGGTGGGGTGCAGAAGCAGGATGGGAGACAGGCAGCATGGGAATGGTTGCGCAACGTGTGGAAGAACCAGCCAGGAAAGGATCCCTAAGGTGTGTAAAGGTCACCAGAGAATATGCTCCTAATCAGACCGCTTGCTGTCTTGTTTTCTTAGTGACACATCTTCCTGATACACTGTGATCACTGTCCTGGCTAGTCTGGAAGTCTGTGCCAGCTTACTTAGTCATCTGCTGGAAAGCCTGCCTTAGACATTTAATCTCGCGAAAGGATAACCCACAATGTAGTGGGGCAGTACGTTGGCGTCAGGGGAATCCCTGTGGCTCTGGGCAAACTCTGTTTCTCTCTTGCGCCTTAGTTTTCTTGACTGGAAAACGGTAACAATAAAGCACACCTATCCGCTTTGTTGTGAGGGTTAGCTGAGGTCGTGTACTTAAAGCGCTGAATCTCCAGCCACCGGAAGAGTGTTAATCTTGCTACATTTTTATTCAATCCAAAAAACGTAATTAATAAAACCGTCTAAATGCCATTAAAATGGGCCCTACCTCCAGGGTTTCTGATTGAATAGACCCAGGTGGGGCCTGAGAATTTGCATTTTGAGCACATTCCTTGTCGATGACGCTTCTGTCGCTGGCCCCGGTGCCACACTTTGAGAACCACCGTTTCAAAGTATCTGGGCTCCTTCTGAGACTTACACGTGGATTTAACGGGTTCCCTTTCTTCCTTCCGTCCGTGCAATGGGCATCTGTGACACAGGTCTTAGGCTTTTGAATAGTTTCTTGGTACAGGCACTATTAACATTTGCTCCATACTTCGGACATCAGCCTGGTTGGTAAGAAAACAGCCATATTTGGTCTTTCTAGAGATTACAGTAACAAAGCTGACATCCGTATAGACCCTTCACGAATATCATTTAATTTGATCTATATCAAAGCCTCGCTTTGGAAATGAGGATGCTGAGGTTGAGAGAAGTGAAGTGAGTTGGTCAAGCCCACACAGCTGGACAATGCAGAGCCTAGACTCAGGCCCGGTTCACTGCAGAGTCCGTATGTTGAGTGACTTTGTCACCTACCGTCCCAGAAACAGCCACAAACCACAGGGGTGAATGGTTTCTCAGCGTTTGCTCATGAAGCATACTCACCGTTTTTTTAAATTTTTTTTTAACTTATATTTATTTTTGAGATACAGAGAGACGCAGAGCATGAGTGGGGGAGGAGCAGAGAGAGGGGGAGACACTGAACTTGAAGCAGGCTCCAGGCTCCGAGCTGTCAGCACAGAGCCAGACCCGGGGCTCAAACCCACGAGCCGTGGAGATCGGGACCTGAGCCGAAGTCAGACGTTTAACCCACTGAGCCACCCAGGCGCCCCCAAAGCATGCTCACTTTTAACCAAGGAAGAAACTACAGCGTTACGCAAGACGTGCTGCTCGATCTTGGACTTTTCCTCTTCAACCAGGATGCTCCCAGCCCTGGGGCCCTACACTGGGGGCAGTGTGTTATCAGAGAGCAAGAACCCCTGTCCCCTTCAAGGTCTTCTAGCCAGACTAGGCACCAAATTGTCACGAGACAGGTTGACAGGAGAAAATAAAACTCGATAGCAAACGTGCGTGCAGGCAACCCACACGGACAGGGAAATTGTGGAGACAGGCAAAATGAAGTCTATATGTCATTCTGATCTAAGGAGAAAGGGGTAGGAGCCTGGGTCTTCAAAGGGAAGGAAAGCAATCTTCAGGAAGAATGAAAAAGAGTCAATGTTTGATAAACAATTGGGACCCAAGGACTTTGATCAAACAGGCCTTGCTAGGTTCCTCCTGGTCTATCATACCTGGTTCATATCATCCTGTGCTTATCTATGGTGATAGCTCTCTTCCTGGAGCAGGTCCTCCACAGAAATTCTTTTCAGGCGGTTGAGGTGGAGATAAAGAGCTTCTCCCGGAATCTGCTCTGGGTTCTGATGGCTTTCCAGCTCAAATACTCTTCATGCCAAAGTGGGCCACTGGGGGGCAGCCTGCCCTCCTTTGGCCTCGACGTTGTCAAGGATGAAGCAGTTCAGAACCACATTCCGTCAATAAGATTACTGAAAAGCAAATGGAAATTGTACTCTATCCAGGGAAAAGGGGAGCCAACCACCTCTCAGCGATGGGAAGTTCATAAGGCTGAAAAAGAAGCATCTGGCCTCATTTGCAGTGGGATCTGGAGCCAAGACGACACTCTCACTTCAAGGCAATTAGGGAATTACAGTTTTGCCGTGAGGAGCCCTGTAGGAAGGGCTGATGACGTGAAAGAAGCCAGGCGCTGGAACCGGACAAACCTGGCTGCCAGTCTGGGCCCCTCCACTTCCCGGACATCCCTGGGCACACTCCCAACCTCTCGGACAGCACCCACCTCTTAGAGCCGTTGTGGGAATTAAATAGGTCCTTGTAGGCGTAATGTGCATGAAACACTCTAGTTCGCTTCCTCTATCCCCTGGGATCACCTTATAGGGTCTTTTTGTGGTGGTGGTCGTATGTGGTTTTTCCTACCAGCACAACTTTCTTTTTTTATTAAAAACATTTTTTTTAATGTTTGTTTATTTTTGAGAGAGAGAGAGACAGAGCACAAGCCGGGGGAGGGGCAGAGAGAGGGAGACACAGAATCCGAAGCAGGCTCCAGGCTCTGAGCTGTCAGCACAGAGCCCGATGCGGGGCTCGAACTCACGGACCGCGAGATCGTGACCTGAGCTGAAGTTGGACGCTCAGCTGACTGAGCCACCAGGTGCCCCAGCAGCACACCTTTCCTATTTGGGGGTGAGTCTTGGAGCCATGGGAGGTGAAAGGACCACACACTCCTTCTCCCTGACTCCTGGAGAACAAGTGTGTAAATAAGCGTTGCCAGTGATGAGCTTCCAGATCTTAATTTGAGTCGCCTAAAAGCGGAGCCAGAGACAAGGATTTGGGTGCGGGGAGTTTATGTTGGAGATGATCCCAGAGAGCAAGCCTGCAGGTGCAGAACAAGTACAGTGGAGAAGAAGGAAGTACCAATTAAGGGTATGGCACCAAGCTGCTTATAGTGTGGGCACCGGGGCCCCATCCTGCTGGGGACCATCTGGGGAACGATCTAGAATGACTCTCCCAGTTGTCTTTTAAAAACAAGAGGCTAGGGGCGCCTGGGTGGCTCAGTCGGTTGAGCATCCGACTTCAGCTCAGGTCACGATCTTGCGATCTCACGGTCGTGAGTTCGAGCCCCGCGTCGGGCTCTGGGCTGATGGCTCAGAGCCTGGAGCCTGCTTCCGATTCTGTGTCTCCCTCTCTCTCTGCTCCTCCCCTGTTCATGCTCTGTCTCTCTCTCTATCTCAAAAATAAATAAACGTTAAAAAAAAAAATTAAAAACAAGAGGCTAGAGCAATTCTACCCCTGGTCGTACACCCAAGAGAAATAAAAACGTATGTCCCCACAAAAACTTGACCCCAGATGTTTATAGCAGCACTGTTCAATAACAAAAAGATGGAAACAACCTGAATATCCGTCAACTGGTGGGTGAATAAATAAAACACGGTCTATCCATACGATGGACTATTACTCAGCTACACAAAGGAATGGAGTACTGACACATAGTACAACATGAATGAACCTTGAAAACATGATGCTAAATGAAAGAAGCCAGACATGAGAGACCCCATATTATATGATTCCATTTACATGAAATTTCCAGAACAGGACAATCTATGGAGATAGGAACATTTTTGAAGTGATAAAAATTGGCTATGGTGGTGGTTGCACGTATCAGTGACTAAAAATCCTTGAATTGTATACTTTATTTTTTTTAATGTTTACTTATTTATTTTTGAGAGACAGAGAGAGACAGAAACAGAAAGCGGGGGAGGGGTAGACAGAGAGGGAGAGAGAGAATCCCAAGCAGGCTCCGTGCTGTCAGTCCAGAGGGATGGGGCTTGAACGCACGAACCATGAGATCATGACCCTAGTTGAAATCAAGAGTTGGATGCTTAACTGACTGAGCCATTCAGGTGCCTCTGAATTGTATACTTTAAATAAGTGAATTGTATGATTTGGAAACTGTATCACAATAAAACTGTTTTAAAGAAAAAGGAGGCTGGGATGCTGGTCTCTAGGAGATGCTCCTACAACTTCTGGGGTACAGACTGAGGGCTGGGTGAGTTCCTGAGGCTCAGGCAGAGGGTGCCTCAGGTGGGAGCACCAGCATGCCTGGGGCCTGACCACAGTGAGAAGTGGGCTAAGGGGTAACTGTCCAAGACACCAACGATGTTGGCTATCTTTCCCCTGAGGTGCTGAATCTTAAAAGAAGTACATAAAGGCGTAGGCACAAAGGGGAGAGTATTCATAATATGGTCCAAGTGAAGCAATTCACTTTTGGTTATAGACGCAAAAGAACTGAAAGCAGGGTCTGGAAGACATATTGTTTTTTTAAATTTTTTTTTTAACACTTATTTATTGTTGAGAGACAGAGAGAGACAGAGACAGAGAGCATGAACAGTGGAGGGGCAGAGAGAGAGGGACACACAGAATCTGAAGCAGGCTCCAGGCTCTGAGCTGTCAGCACAGAGCCCGACAGGGGGCTCGAGCTCATGAACCATGAGATCATGACCTGAGCTGAAGTCGGACGCCCAACCAACGGAGCCACCCAGGCGCCCCTGGAAGAGGTACATGTATCGCCTTGATCATAATGGCATATTCGCTAAGTGTCCATTGACAGATGAATGGATAAAAAATATGTAGTACACACATACAATAAAATATTTTTCAGCCTTAACAAGCAAGAAAGTCCTGCTACATGCTACAACATGGATGAACCTTAAGGACCTTACGCGAAGGGAAATAAAGTCACAAAAAGACCAAGACTGTATAACAGCCCTTACGTGAGATAGCTGGCGTAGTCAGATTTATGGAGACTGAAAGTAGAATGATAGTTTCCAGGGGCTCAGGGGAGGGAACACCAGGAAGTCCCTTACTGGGGACAGAGTTTCGGTCTGGGACGATGACACAGTCTTGCAGACGGATGGGGGAGATGGCTGTACTGCCCTGTGAATGTACCTAATGCCACCGACCTGCACGCTCGATGGGAGTGCAAACTCGTGCAGCCGCCGTGGAAAGCAGAGCAGAGGCTCCTCAAAAATTTAAAAATAGAGATACCGTATGATCCCGTAATTACACTGCTGAGTATTGATCCAAAGAAAACAAAAACACTACTCTGCAAAGGTATATGCACTCCCGTGTCTATTGCAGCAGGATTTACAATGGCCAGGCCAGGGAAGTATTCATTGAGAGATGAGAGGGTAAAGAAGATGTGGTATGTCTATGAATATAGACGCACATAAAAATATACAATGGAATATTACGCAGCCATAAAAAAGAATAAGAGCTTACTATGTGTGACCACGTGTGCACACCTGAAAGGTTTTATGCTAAGTGAAATACGTCAGATGGAGAAAGACAAACACCGTATGATTTCACTTACCCGTGGCATCTAAAAAACAAAACAAATGAGCAGCCTAAACGAACCTAAAACAGAAACAGACTTGGGGCTCCTGGGTGGCTCGGTTGGTTAAGCATCCGCCTCTCGGTTTCAGCTCAAGTCATGATCTCATGTCATGAGATCGAGCCCCAGGTCAGCTCAGCACTGACAGCACGGAGCCTGCTTGGGATTCTCTCTCTCTCTTTCTCCCCCTGCCCCTCCCCACTCTCTCTCTCTCTGTCTCTCTCAAACTAAACAAACTTAAAAAAAAAAAATTAAAATCGCTCTCTCAAAATAAATAAACTTTAAAAAAAATTAAAAAAGAAAAACAGAAACAGACCCATAATTACAGAGAACAGACCGGTGGTTTGGGTGGGGGGATGGGCGAAATAGGCGAAAGAGATTCCAGTCATGAAATAATGACATAAATACCCAATGCGGGGCTCGATCTCACAAACTGTGAGGTTATGACCCGAGCCAAAATCAAGAGTCAGAGGCTTAACTGACTGAACCACCCAGGCACCCCTGTACAAATATTTTTTAAAGGAGTGGAGGGGAGAGATTGCTCATGGCGGTCCCGTTTCTTGTCCTGTGGTCTATGATGCTGTCTGCCAGGCACCATGGCCGGGCTACCCGCCGCCTCACCTCCCCTGGTTCTGCCTTTTCCCAGCCCTCCTGCGGAATCCATGAGTGCCCTGATATCCTTCTAATACAACTCTTCTGTGCTCACCGTTGCCAGTTAACTCGCAGCTCAGAACCCTGACTCATACACCTCTAGAACAGAGCCCGCAAAACACAAGTTTCAGGACATTTTATACTGTAGCCATTTATGCATGCAAATCTTAGCGCCAGACTTGACATAATGGATGTGACTGTTTTTAGGCAAGACCCAGGCTTTCTTAGCAGCAGCACTAAGCAGGTCCAAGCAGTGATTCAGGAAAAGGGTGCTTTGGGAAATGCCCAGTCTTGGTCGTGGGGTGGGGGTGGGGGTGGGGGCACAGTAGGGGAGCAGTTCTCCATTTGCCATCTAGATAACACAATTACTATGGCCGCGGGACTCCCGTGTCCCTCTCTGGTTAGTAAATGTGTTTGTTTCCCAAATCTGCTGAGGGCAATGAAAAGAGAAGGGAGCCAACCACGGGCTCCACAGCAGCAACAGGGAGAATTACTGAAAAACAAAAAGAGTCCTCTACCTGGGGTTATTCTCTCCATTCCCTACTGGCTCCCGTTCCTACGAGGGAAGGGCCAACATGGTGTGTCCAAGGGCTCATTGCAGGGGGTCTGCAGAAATAAGCAAGTGAGAGCAACTTGAAGGGATGTGGGAGGCAGAAATGACCACGGAGCAAGTGATGGCTCCCTGGGAGCATGCATGAGGCCGCCTCTTGCATCCAGTACCTTTAGGCCAGTGAAGGGGGCCTTGTTGTTCACTGATCAACGAGATGGGGTGGCTATTGCTGAGACCATAGAGCAGCAATGCCTGAGACTCAGAGACCGTGTCTTGGTAGGGACCGAACTTCTCTGTAGCATCTTGGAGGCCAGAGAACAACTTGGAAAAAGCTAGTGAGGAGGGGCTGAGGCCTCAGCCTTAGCCCCTGCCCCACTCTGCTAATGCCACAGAAGCCGAAGGACTGTGTGACCAAGAGGAGGACGGAGGGACCCTCCAGAACCTCCTGGGATTGAATTTTCTGCCAGCCATTGGGTAGGAGGCCAAAGCAATTTAAGTCTGATCTCAAGATATAAAGTAACGGGGTTTTTGGTGCACCAGAATTCACACCTAACTTTCTCACTTTGCAATTTTCAGCCGTCACTCTTGAAGAGATTCAGGACAGCCCCCTGCCAGAATGGGCTACTTTGGCATATGGATTATTCTGGGCTAAAGGCACTTGAGACCCTGTGGGCCCAAGAGGAAATTTTGTCCTCCCTTAACCACACAGATGAATCTAAATTGGGGGTCTTTCCCAGAATAAGGGTTGTTAACAGAGGTAAATTTTATCTGAGTGACCCATCTGTTTGGCAGGACAAATGTCTAATTACCACACGTCCGGTCTTCTTGTTGTCCTGTGAGGTGCATTTCTTTCCTCCGAAGTCCCAGACCCCTACCCACCTTCTCCCCAGTTCAGAATGACCTATATACCTCATTTTGCTGGCCTGTCTTTGGAATTTCCATGTCTATGTGGATTCCCCATCCATACACCCGTTATTTGATTTTCTCCCGTTAACCTGTACCAGGCCAATTTGATTCTTAGTCCAGCTAGAGGGACCTTCGAGGGGACAGGAATTCTTGCCTCCCTGACACTGCGGTCCGTAATTGTACAACCAAGTCAGGTGCATAATTATTTTCATTGCCAAAGCCACCTCTATAAGCAAACTATAAGCAGCAGAATGGTGTTGCATGTTTCATTGAATGGACCTCCGTCTAATTTGACACAGTTCGAGAGCCGTGGACTGTCTCCCTCTCTCTTTTTGTTGTCCTCTCTTTTTGGCGGCTTGGAACTGCTTCCTTGATGCTTCCACAGACTTCCCGTCTTGGGTTCGGACTGTTCTGTCTTTCTTGGCTCCGTGGTGGCCTTCTGAGACCTCGGGATCTTGTCCCAGCCCTCCTCCTCACATGGCCACTTAAACTACTTGGGCATCAGAGGCAGCGAGCAGTCCCCAGCCCAGTGGCCCTTGAACTTGTTAGTGCGTCCCAATCAGTTGGAGGAACGAAGGATCCATCCAAGCCCTGAACTGATGCCCCGTCGGATGAGAGGCTCCAGGAATGGCTCCTGGCATCTGTGTATTTAACGGTCTTCCCTGTGCAATTTTATTTTTATTTATTTTTTTTTTATTAAATTTTTTTTTCAACGTTTTTTATTTATTTTTGGGACAGAGAGAGACAGAGCATGAACGGGGGAGGGGCAGAGAGAGAGGGAGACACAGAATCGGAAGCAGGCTCCAGGCTCCGAGCCATCAGCCCAGAGCCTGACGCGGGGCTCGAACTCACGGACCGCGAGATCGTGACCTGGCTGAAGTCGGACGCTTAACCGACTGTGCCACCCAGGCGCCCCATCCCTGTGCAATTTTAGAGCACACCCAGGTTTGAGAACCATGGTCTTGGCCAGGGCTTCCTAAACTGCCCACTTCCTGACCACAGAAGAGAACCAGCAAGGAGCCGCTGGGAGGAGTCCAGGTCCAGAGATCAACTGCCCCTTAAAAGCTACAAGGTCTTCGAAGGCCGGTGTTTTGTCTTAAAACTCATTGGTGTTCTGATTCCTTAAAGTGTCCGTTCTGCCCTCTCTGACTGACTGCTCATCTGGCTTTGCCTCTCGGGGTTAATTCCCCAGCAATTACAAAGCCAAATTTCCCATGACTCATCACATATAAACACTTTCACTCTCTAAGTGACCATGAAGACACAAATATGGTTGCCGGGTGCTTTATTTAACCACAGCTATCAGACCCTTACAACAACATGTACGGAAGATAATATTATACTCATTTTACAGACGGAGGAAACTGAGGCTTGGAGAAATGGCACAAGCTAGTAAATGACAGAGCTGCAGGGTTTTTGTTTTCTTTTTTTTCATTTTTCATTTTTTATTGTGGTGAGATATACACAACACAAAATGTACTTTTTTGTGCGTTAAAATTTTTTTATTTACTTATTTATTTTTGAGAGAGAGAGAGAGAGAGAATGGGGCTCCTCTTGGGAGATCATGACCTGAGCTGAAATCAAGAGTTGGACGGTTAACTAACTGAGCCACCCTGGTGCCCCCTGGAAAGCTTTCTAAAACAAGGATCCCTAGGTCTCCCTGCAGATTCTGACTCATGGAATCCAGAGAGGATTCAGGGAGTATGTTTTGGAAGAGCTTTTGGAGACCTGGGAGGCATCTCCAGGGTTAAGGGTTGCTGGACTAGATAGCTACCCCCGACCCAACACTGGATCTTTGATTCTAGGACCAGATACTCATCTTCAGGCAGAGCTTAAGTTCCAGCTCGTTCATTAAAGGGGACAAGGTCTGCACTGAAACAGGCTCTGAGAAACATAGGGCAGAGGTAAGGCAGCTGCGTCTTGGCAATGAGTCAAACACCGAGGGGAACATTCGAATGGTGAGTGTTGGAGCCCGTCAGCATCACGAAACATCTCCAAGCTCAGGGAAATCGCAACAAAAGTTGTTGCCATGTCTTTGGAAGTAACAAAATCTACTTCAGCACCCCTTTCCACCCTCCTGCTGGTGGTATGCCACCCTGTCCTCTAGCTGACGGTCTGCCCCGTCCCCGTCCCTCCATCCAGCCCTGCCTGGTCCCCGCCCGTCCGCAGGGCGTGCATGCACACTGGGAGTAGAAGGGGAGGAGAGGCACAGCAGTCCAGAGCGAGCTGCTCCCTAGATGTAATAAGCACATGAACCACCTGAGGATCTTGTAAAAAATGCAGGTTCTCATTCGGGGTTGGGCGGGAGGGACTGGAGATTCTGCACCCTAACAAGCCCCCCCGGGAGATACTGATACTTTCTGCTGCCCCATCCCGGCTCTGGGGACCACACTTGGAGAGCAAGCGTGATGGGTTCAGAGGGCAGGCTGGGGAGTCCGAATGCCTGAGTCTGAACCCCAGCCCTACATCCTAACAGCTGCATCAGCTTGGGTAAGATACTTAACCTTACCGAGAGCCCCAGCTGCTGCGTCCGGGAGAGGGGGAAATAATAGTACTTACCTCGTGGAATCGTGAGGATTCTGTCACATAAAGTAAGAACAGCACTTAGCACATGGCGGGAGCTGTGTACCAACACTAACTGATGGAAGCAAAGGAGTTGCTGCCGGAGCCGGGGCCAGGGAGGAGAGGAGAGGGAGGCGGAGCGGACGGGGCGCTGAGCTGGGCTCTGGGGGCGGCTGTCTCCTCTGGTTTTCCGTCCCACCCCACGTGTTAGCCCAATCCCTCACATATTCCACCGCCTGTGAGAGCTCGTGCAAATTGCTGCTGCTCTGTCATTGGCACTTAAAAAAAAATTATTGTTTATTATTTTTGAGAGAGAGAGAGAGACAGAGAGCAAGCAGGGAAGGGGCAGAGAGAGAGGGAGACCCAGAATCGGAAGCAGGCTCCGGGCTCTGAGCGCTCAGCACAGAGCCCAACAGGGGGCTCGAACTCACAGACCGGGAGATGGTGACCTGAGAGCTGTAGTCGGCCGCCCAACCGACTGAGCCACCCAGGTGCCCCTGTCGTCGGCACTTTTTATGAAGCTTGTTCAGACGGTGCCGGTTGAAACCCGCATTGGTGGTAGGAGCCACCTACGGGGTTCTCTTGAATTTGGTGCTGTATCCGCTCAGCTACTGTACCTTGATGGGCTCTAGGTCAGCTATCCCTAAATTGCTTTCCTGTCGCTTTAGCCCAGCTATGGAGAGGCCCATAATGAGTCCAGCCTGATGAGCGATTCAGGTAGGAACATTTTTTTTTCCTTTCCCCCCCGTGAGACTTCATTGACTATCCCGGCATGCCCCAGCGGGAGTCTGAATTACCATGATCTCGTTAGCACCTAGGGCTGACCATCGGCCGGGACCCTGCAGAGTGCGGCAAAGAACTCTCATGGGTCCGAACCCTCAGGCAGGCCCACTGACCTGTTCTTTCTGGCCGGTTTCCTGGATTCTCTGTACACTTCTGTGTCCTATTTTTCCTGGACGTTTAAGACTCTGATATGTGGTCTCTTAGCTCATCTTTTATTTTCAACTATCAAAGGGTGGTGTTACTCAGTGAGCAAAAAAAAATCCTGGTTAGGAACGTTGAAAAAAAACTCTCTGGTAAGTGACCGTAGTCACAACAATGGCTAAGAAAGTGTTTGAAGTCTCTTTTAGAGCTGTCTCATGGGGTCTCTTTTCATTCATTCATTCATTCATTCACTCATTCATTCATGGCATCCCTGGGTAGGCCTGAACTCATGGGGCCTCATTCATTCGTTCATTCATTCATGGCATCCCTGGGTAGGCCTGAACTCATGGGGCCTCATTCATTCACTCATTCATTCATGGCATCCCTGGGTAGGCCTGAACTCATGGGGCCTCATTCATTCACTCATTCATTCATGGCATCCCTGGGTAGGCCTGAACTCATGGGGCCTCATTCATTCATTCATTCATTCATGGCATCCCTGGGTAGGCCTGAACTCATGGGGCCTCATTCATTCACTCATTCATTCATGGCATCCCTGGGTAGGCCTGAACTCATGGGGCCTCATTCATTCACTCATTCATTCATGGCATCCCTGGGTAGGCCTGAACTCATGGGGCCTCATTCATTCATTCATTCATTCATGGCATCCCTGGGTAGGCCTGAACTCATGGGGCCTCATTCATTCACTCATTCATTCATGGCATCCCTGGGTAGGCCTGAACTCATGGGGCCTCATTCATTCATTCATTCATTCATGGCATCCCTGGGTAGGCCTGAACTCATGGGGCCTCATTCATTCATTCACTCATTCATGGCATCCCTGGGTAGGCCTGAACCATGGGGCCTCATTCATTCATTCATTCACTCATTCATTCATGGCGTCCTTGGGTGGGCTCGAACTCATGGGGCCTCTTTTATTGTGTTAGAAAAATGAAGGGATGCGTCAGCTCCTCCAGGATTCTTATCTGTTATTTCAGGAGCATGAATAACTTAAATTCAAGCTTCTGGCCTTTTCCATGTGATTGTGTCCAGGTCAGGACCTCAGTCTCTCCAGGTTGAGGGCTAGAGCTGGATGCAACATGGGTCCTTTAACAGTAAAAGTGAGGCAAAAGGAAAGGTGGGCTGGGAGCCCGAAGCCAACTTGATTTGAGGCAGTAGTGGCCTTGAGGAGTGCACAATTCTGTCCAGAAGAACTGCTCAGGTGAATTATACCTTGAGCCTCAAGAGCCAAAGCATTTTTTTTAATGTTTATTATTTATTATTGAGAGAGAGAGAGAGAGAGAGTGCGAGCAGGGGAGGGTTAGACAGAGGGAGACACAGAATCCGAAGCAGGCTCCAGGCTCCGAGCTGTCAGCACAGAGCCTGTTGTGGGGCCGGAACTCACAAACTGCGAGATCATGACCTGAGCCGAAGTCGGATGCTTAACCCACTGAGCCACCCAGGCGCCCCCCAAAAGCATTTTTGACTTTAACCATTTCTTATGCGGATCTTTCTGAAATGCACTTGACACAGCATTTATGGAAAACTCAACCTGTTTTCAACGGCCCACCCACCCCTGAAATATCCATTGTTGCGGTGACAAGATCAAGGAGTGTCATTGACCCTCACACGATAGAGTGCCAGATCTTCAACTTTTTGTGACTACCCTGCGTTGGTTTTTCGGATTATGAAGTGACATAGGCTTACATTTTTTTCAAGAGTTATTCACCTTTTAATAGCTTTCAGACTATCTGCCTTTCAGGTTGCTCCCTTTAGCTCCCTTAGCTCCCTTCAGTACATTCTAGCATCATTCTTCTCATGTTGTCTTTGATCTAGATTTAGTTTGGCAAGCTGCACAATTAAGCCTACTACAATTGTGTGTGTAGAGTGCCCTCAGGATAGACACACACTAAGCTGACCAATATCACTATTAGGATAGAGCTTTCTAGTGCATGTTGAAAGCAGCTTAAGCTTTGGACTCAGATAGACCCACGTGTGAATTGCATCTCTGACTCTTCCTGATATTGCTAGCTTCCACCAACGACCTTACCGTCCCCAGCTTCGGTTTCCTCGACATAAAATCAAAGTAACAACACCTAACTTGCGCGGTAGTCGTGAGGATTAAAAGATGGGACACACACAGCACACGTGTCTGGCTCACGATGGTACCTCAGTGAACACTTTCTCCCGCCTCCCACGCATCACTTCCATGTATCCCAATGTTGTGGAACAGAATGCCTCAAGGTCGGTGGTTCTCAAACTTGAACATGCATCAAAATCTCCTGGGCCCACTTCCAAGGTTTCTGATTCAGCAAGAACAGGTTGGGGCCAGAGAATTTGCATTTGGGGGAAATTTCCAGGTATGCCAGTGATGCCATTGCCATTGGTCCCAGGTGCCACACACCGAGAACCCAGAATTGGTTCTTTAAAAAAAAATTTTTTTTAACGTTTATTTATTTTTGAGACAGAGACAGAGCATGAACGGGGGAGGGGCAGAGAGAGAGGGAGACACAGAATCTGAAACAGGCTCCAGGCTCTGAGCGGTCAGCACAGAGCCCAACGCGGGGCTCGAACTCACGGGCCACGAGATCATGACCCGAGCTGAAGTCGGACGCTTAACCGACTGAGCCACCCAGGCGCCCCCATTTTTAACTTCTTTGAGCCATGGTTTCCTCATCTAAAACATAAGTATAACTTCTGCCTCATAAAGTTGTCATAGACATTGAGATGGATGTTGGAAAACATCTAGCAATTAATAGGTCTTATAAATCTTCATTTTCCCTCTTTGAGGCAGAGTCCCCTCCTGTTCAGTTTAAGGACTTTTCAGTGTCCCAAGGAAATACAGCAATCAGATGTTTTTTTGCCCCGAAAATCACAGACCTCTTGTCTTTAGATACTTCACAAATAAGGCATCTGTCACTCCCTCTAAAAGAACAACAATAGACAGTAATAGGTAGTTGATATTGATCCTATACATGTAGCTCAGAGATCAATTTCATTAACTTCCTACCTGTTTACCTGATTCAAAATATCCGCCCCCCCCCCCCGCCCCCCGCAGACTAAGAAGCATCTTACAGGTGAGTAGCTACAGGTCAACAAGTACTATTTCCATTGCGTGTGTGGGTTGGGGGCAGCTATTTAAACTCAGATCTAAAAGTTTACTCATAAACGGCAAAGCAGGCGCAACCCTGATCATATTTATTCTGTTCAAATGACACACTCCGGGAAAACAAGAATGTCTTTGCGCTGAGAAATTGGTGTGCTGTTGTACTGCCGAAAGGAAGCCTCATCATAGGGAATACACCCGCTTTAATCATTCATGTCTATTTGCTTGAAGAAATATTCTTATGTGACATACACACGTTCATGCATTTCCTCGTTGCGGCAACATGAACCAAATAAGTTGCTTCCACGCATAAATGCAGCTCCAAGAGTTAGTATCACTGTCCTCTGTTCTCTACGCCATTTGCACATTTTCCATTCAGCTGGAGAAAAGGTAGTGTTTGGGTAATGGAGAAGGATCATGGAGCAAAAGATAAAGATCGTCTTACTGGTTTTGTCAAGTAAAGGGGGAAGAAAAAGCACAGGCTGCCATCTGCCATTGCTGATGTATGGAAACATCTCCATCTGTAGAGAGATTCGTTAATGTACGACTGGTTCGTCACATTCATCTACTGAATCCATAGAACGAAAACGACGCTTTGGGTCCCGCAGGGCGTCCGCTGGGGGGCGGGGGGGGGGGGGGGGGGGGGGGTTGTCTGTTCTGCCACCTGGTGTTCACTGAAGGAAACGTCCTCTGAGACTTGAGTTAAACAGCCGGCGTTTCTCTTAATACATTATTGGTTGTTGTGAAATGGCTACAATTTCAGTGACAGGCGATTCCAGAATTTCTGCCAAATTCCAACAGGAGACAATTTGAGACTACTTGTCAAAATTTTGACATGTGCACACCCTTGGTCTAGTCAGTTCACTTTTATTAATTCATCTTATGAACGTATTTACACCCGTGCGCAAGGAAACGTGTACCACTGTTTGCAACACCAGAAGACTGGAAACAAGTTGAATGTTCATCACTAGGGTACTAGTTTAATAACTTACAATATACTCACCCATACAACGGGCATGTTATGCAGCTGTTTGAAAAATACGGCAAATCCATACCTACAGTTATGGGATGGTCACCAAGACACACTGTTAAGTGAAAGAAACAAGATCTAGAACAGTGTGAATAGCATGCTGGCATCATTGTGAATAGAATAGCAGAGAATAAATTATTGCATCGAGGATGTCTAGAAGGATACCTGAGAAAAGCATTAGAGCGATCGACTTTGAAGAGGAGAACCAGGGTGGTCAGAGATGAGAAGGTAACTTACCTCACTGATTATATTTTGTACTGTTGGAATAGTTTTGAACATGTGGATGAGGACTGTGACAACTGTACAACCATCTCTGAACATTCACAGGAGGCAGTATGAACATCTGAACTTCTCATTGGGCAGTTTCACAAATATAGCTCCTACTACGTGAAAATTCACGTTACATTGGAGAAGGGAGTTGATGCACATACAAATCCCTTTTCCTTGTCTTTCGACTTCGCTTTTTTCTGTCTACCTCTGACTAGGAGAGCACATAGAGATCGTTTGGAGTGTCATGGGGCTGAACCAGAGAGGCTAGATGCAGTCAGTGGCCGACTGTATTAACCCGGATTAAGACTTCGGAGGGCTTTGAGGTCCTTCCACAGCCGTGTTCTCCAGGGCAGTTGGTCAGACTTGGGGGAATTTGCCTTTAGAAGGGTCCACAGGATGTCTCTTCTGAAGCCAACGCAGCCCAGGATGCTTCCCATGAAGCTAAGTTACTCTTTACTCTTCCTGGTTTTCCCACCGGTAGGAAAGAAAAGCATTGTAGTGATGGGGTTCAGGACATTCTACTCCAAAATATGGCACCTTGACATATTGAGTATTTTAAGCTGAAGGAATCTGACAAATGGCTTGTGCAGAAGGGACTTTTTGCCCTCATTTCCCTAAGTAATCTCTAAGATCGACATTGGGCTCAAACTCATGACTTGGAGATCAAAAATCAGTCTATTGACTGAGCCAGCCAGGTGCCCCAGGAGGGACTGTGTGACCTTCCCCAGAAGCAGATCATAAGACACTTGTGTGGGATGTACCCTTATAGCCCCCAAGGACAGCATTCTTGTCTCCAGAGGGAGGGAGGCCGCCAGAGGAATCTGAAGGAACAGGACCCATCAAGTTTCCCCCAGTTGACTTCCTTTGCCTCATATCTTTTTGTCCTATTGTACTTCCCCACAACTTTCTACTCTTCACCAAACTGACCACTGGTGATAAAACCTAGCATAAAAATGGTCGGGTGTAGGGCCATCTGGGTGGTTAGTCAGTTATGCATCCAACTCTTGATTTAGGTTCAGGTCATGATCTCACAGTTCCTGAAATCGAACCCCATGTTGGGCTCTGTGCTGATGGTGCAGAGCCTGCTTGGGATTCTCTCCCTCCCTCCCTCTCTCTGCCCTTCCCCCACTCTCTCTCTCTCTCAAAAAAAAAAAAAAAACTTAAAAAAATAGTCCAATTTAACCATTTGTTTGGGTCTTCATTTCCTTATGAAGGTGTTCCACGTCATGCAAAACTTGAATAGATTCCTTTGCTTTTTTTCTTCCTAATCTGTCTTTTGTCACAGAAGCCCCAGCCGAGAGAACGTGGAAGGGTAGGAGGAAAAGATATTTTTCTTCCCCCTACAGCGGCAAGTTAGTCAGTGCAAACCTCACGCTCGTATCTTATGACTAAAATTTATGTACATCTCAATATAAAAAAATTTTTTTCTACATTACCATTGCTCTAATCTAGTTTTGATCGTAGCGTTTTGTTCAAATAACATTAACTGAGGACACAAGATTTTTATGTTTATCAAGAAGCAGTAGGTTTGATAAATACATCTCAAGGACCAACATCTATGTGCGGGAGAGTGTTATGAGGTTGGTAATTTCTTCCCCCACTTGTAGCCGTGTTCAGCCCTATCTCACGAGTAGCTGAGCACATGCATTAAGTAATAAACTGCATGAGTTTGTTTAAAAACATTAGTTTGAAAGAGATTAAGACACACTGTTCAATGGCAATCAGGATCTTTTAACGCAGGCTCTGTGCACAGCTTCCACGGATGCTACAAGAAGATAAACTTGGCCCTGGTCACTTTCTTTTCTGCATCTTTCTGATTTCTGCCCTCTCTCTGCTTAGGCCAGTCATATTTGCTCTCACTCCACACGTCAGTTTTTTGTTCTAGCTGCTGCTAGGCCTACACAGTCCCTTAAAGATTCTCCTCCCAAGGCACATGGGTGGCTCAGTCAGTGAAGCTTTTGACTCTTGATCTCAACCCAGGTCATGATCTCATGGTTCATGGGAGGGAGCCCTGCACCAGGTTCTACACTGACAACACGGAGCCTGCTTGAGACTCTCTCTCTCTCTGTCCCTCCCCACCCCCACATACTCTTTCTCTCTCTCAAAATAAAAAAAAATTAAAAAAAAAAGACTCTCCTTCCATTTCAACCAAAAGCTTATTTCTTGAATGCTACTCTATCTGATATCTATTTATCTATGTATTTATAATACATATTTGTTATGTATATAATCTGATTAAATTAATTTTTGTTATAACATGGATGAGACTTAACTTTTCCAAGAGGCATTTGCATCTTCCAAAGAGGTTTGTTTGTAGAAGTGAATCTGAAGTTGGTGAGTGTTGCCAGGGAAATGGCTTTGAACAACCATGTTGCTCGATTCCTTTCTTCTTCCATCGGTCAGTTGACGGCTATTTATGGAACAGATGGATTGTGTGTCAGGCACTGTTCTAGGTGCTAAAGATGCAACAGGTAAAGACAGAGTCAGCCCCCGAGGGACCCGCACTCCAGGTGGAAAGGCAGACAATAAATATATAAGCAAATTAATAAAGGCAATGTCAGGTGCTGGTACGTGTGATGAGGAGATAAAACAGGGTGGTGTGGTTCTGAGTGAATGGGGTCAGAAGGCAAAAGCCCCCAGTGATGAGAGGGAGGGCAACGGAAATATCTGGAAGAAAAGTTTTCCAAACAGAGAGAAATAGTACAAAGACTTTGACATGTTTCAGGGGAGGAAACAAGACTGTGGGTTTAAATACCATAAAAAAAAACAAAAAAAACAAAAAAAAACAACAACTCCCAGATTCATTTCCCATATGTTATCTCTTCAATTCCAGATCCTTTTTTTTTTAAATTTTTTAAAAAATTTATTTGTTATTAAGGGACAGAGAGAGACAGAGCATGAGCATGGGAGGGGCAGAGAGAGGAGGAGACACAGAATCTGAAGCAGGTTCCAGGCTCTGAGCTGTCAGCACAGAGCCCAACGTGGGGCTCAAACTCACAAACCGCGAGATCATGATCTGAGCCGAAGTCGGACGCTTAACCGACTGAACCACCCAGGCGCCCCTTCAGTTCCAGCTCCTTACACCCAACTTGGCCTTAGTAGGCGTCCCAAATCTATCAGGTGGAAAACTGCACTTCTGGCTTTGTGAACCAAACTCAAAGTCCGCTCCTTCCTAGTCTCCTGATCTCGATAAATGGCATCTTTATGTCTCCAATTGCTGAAGCTTACAATTTGGGTCATTCTTGACTTTCTCTTCTACTGAAATCTCACATCACATCCATCAGCAGATCACAGACTGTTTCTTCCAAATGGGTTTGATCACTGCTCACCACTTCCCTTGCCGCCATCTTGGTGCAAACATGGACTATGGCCATCGCCTCAGCAGTAGTTAGGGTGTGGGCTAACATGCTGAAACAGAAATATCATCCTAGCTGTGATGCTGAACTATAAATATAGTGGTTCAAATAAGATAGCTGCTTATTTTTCTCAAGCCAAGAGGTAGAAGGGTCTCTGCTGTGAGGTCGTCCAGAATCTATCTTGTGTCTCCAGCATTCCTTTCGTTATTGGTCTTGTCTTCATGGTTGAAGTAGGCTCACAACCATGGCTTCTATTCCAGACAATAGCAAGGGAGCGAGAATGTGTGTGCATGTAGGGGAGGGATCGCTTCCCTTTTAAAGATGCAACCTAGAAGTTGAACGTATCACTTCTGCTCACACCCCATTGGTCAGGATGTCATCACATAGCCACGCTTAGCTGCAAGGGAGTTTAGGAAATGTGGTATCCAGCTGGGCAGCCATTGGCCCTGATGAAACTTGGGGATGTTCTTGGACAGAAATGAATAAAAGAGAAACTCTAGCAGTTTCTGTATCCACCTCTGTGGTAGTCACAGAGATGCGCTACCAAATCTTCCATCAGGGAAGGACTCACTGCCCCCCTGCAGGGAGTGTGGCCAGCACACGGCCTCCCACTGATGGACCGAAGGAGTCCATCGTCTCCTTTGATGAGGACCTCGGGTCCTTGCCTGAAGTCTTGCCCATCCTGGGCCACCTGCGTCCTCTGACCGAGCCAGAAGGACACATAAAAGCCCCAGATGTTTCAGGACACTGACAGTGTACTGGCTCCAGTGCTCCCCCCTGGGTTGCCCAAGGCTTTCTGGGTTCACATTTTAGGTTGACCTCTTTCTCTCCCGATCTAGCTTCCTCTCCTTTCTTTGCAAGTGTTGATTCCTGTTCCTAATAAACCCAAACCCTGTTCCAGTGACTATTAGAGAGCACGACATATCGGTGTCTCTGCTCCTACCTGTGTTCACCTGGATAATACTCCCCGCACCCACGAGAGGGGTGCTTTCTCTGTAAGATCTGCTGCCCTCCCCTCACAGCTCCCCCTCTACCCCATCTCTGACCTCACTCATTCCTTGCTCATTCCCTCCCAGCCTTGCTGGTCCCTTCCTTGCACATGCCACTGACCTGGAGCTGTGTCCCTGGTGCACCCTCAGGGATCCCTGGGGCTCACTCCTTCCTTTCCTTCAGGTATCTGCTCTAAGTTACCTCCTCAGAGAGGCCTGCCCTGATTGTCCTGTTTATGTTTATTTTTTTTGAGAGAGAGAAAGATAGAGAGAGAGCATGAACAGGGAAGGGGTTGGGGGGGAGACAGAGGATCCAAAGTGGGTCCTCACTGACTGCAGAGACCCCAGTGTGGGGCTTAAACCCATGAACCACAAGATCATGACCCGAGCCGAAGTCAGACACCTAACCAAGTGAGCCACCCAGGCGCACCCTGATTACCCTGTTTAAAATGGCGCTTCCTTCCATCGTCACTCGTTGTTCCTTTTATCCTGTTTATTTTTTCTCATGACACTTATCACTTGACGCTTCGTTTATTTATTCATTATCATTATCTCTTGCCTTTCTTCTTCCACTAGAGTGTCAGCAACTTAAGGGAAGAGATTTTGTTGGCTTTGTTCACAGCTGCCCTGGCCCATAGTCATCATTAAAGAATAATCACAGGGGAGCCTGGGTGGCTCAGTAGGTTAAGCATCTGACTCTTGATTTTGACTCAGGTCATGATCTCACAGTTTGTGGGATTGAGCCCCAAGTTGGGCTCTGTGCTTTCAACCCAGATCCTCTGTCCCCCTCTCTCTCTGCCCCCCGCCCCTGTTTGCACTCTCTCTCTCTCAAAATAAATAAATTTAAAAATAATAATCACAAAAATAAGTGAATAAATAGACAAAAAACAGAAAAGAGGAGAGAGCTGAAAATACAAGTCAGCAGGGGCCAGACTGTGGAGGGCTCTGTAGACCATGGTAAGGAGACTGTATTTTGTTCTAATTTTAATGGGGAGCCATGGAGTGTCTAAGTAGGACAGTGTCCTGATTTATTATTGGAATGATCACTCAGTTGAACTCTAAGGGCCCAGAACCTTGATGTTACCTCTGACAGCAGGACACTCACCACTTCTTGAAGCAACCGATTCGGCTGATGAAAATCTTTAATTATTAAACATTTATTTCATGCACCGAATCCTTCTTCCCTATAAATGCTACTCATTAACTCAAGTCCTGCCCTCAGGAACAACTCAAAACAAAGTTTAAAACTTGCTTAAAACTTCCACATAACCGGTCTTAAAATGTTTGGAGACAGCTTTCTAAGTCTTGCCTCTCTAGGGTAAACATCCATGATCCTTTGAATCATTATCCCATTACATGACTTTGAGGCTACTCATTGTCTTTCAGAGCTCCTTAAGAATTGCTGAACTTTGGTCTGACCAGCACAATACAAAGAAGCCATTGTGTTCAAGAGTGGAGCTGTCTATGACTTTGAACCCAGCCTAACTCGATTACGTTTCAGCCCCATCACTAGGTCAGGCTGAACTTGTGGTCAATAGAAGCATCTGGAAATTCTTCATGCTAGAACCGCTCCGTCCTCTACTTAATCAACTGGCATGCTGTGATTTACATTGATCTTGTGAAATTTATCCTGTGGTCTCTGGCTGATGTTGCTTTTCTGTGATCAACTCTGTATTCTCTCAGCTTGTGCAACCTCTGAATTTTTTAGAGTATTTTAGAGCTCATCTGATTGTTGAAAATATTAGATAGAAGAGGACTGGGGACAGAATTCTATAGTTTTCTCATTGAAATGATTTCTAAATGATCAGTCTTTTGCATAATGGGCTGAGTAAGGAGAGGAGTGTATTCTAATGCACATAATACAAAGATCCTTAGCTCGAGGATACGGATATCTAAATGCAGAGACTTGGAGCAAGGCAAGTATATGAAGTTGGATGTGCTTTGTTGAAGAAAAGTAATGTGAGAACTCATAGAAACGAAAGGAAAGTCATGAGTACCCTTGACAGGTTATTTTTCATTTTTTTAAAAAGTTTTATTCGTTTTGAGAGAGACAGAGCAGGCGAGGCAAGGACAGAGAGAGAGGGAGAGAGAGAATCCCAAGCGGGCTTCGCGATGGCAGCACAGAGCCCGATGCAGGGCTCGGACCCATGAAACGTGAGATCATGACCTGAACTGAAACCAAGAGTCAGAGGCTTAACCGGCTGAGCCACCCAGGCGCCCCTACCCTTGACAGGTTAAACGATAACTTGGATTTGTTTTCACCTAGGAGACAAGGAGAGTCGTCTATCAAGGTCCCTGATGTATTTGTGCACATTCATACAATGAGATGCTTTAAGAATGTTGCTTAAAATCCGCGATCTTTTTGAGGGGTCCACAGAAATCAACATCATTGGGTGTCTATGCCTACTTTACATTCAAAGAATACCGTTTTTAGTACGTTTGCTGCCAAAGTGAGCACAAAGATTACTTTTTTCTTAAAAAAAGCAATAGATCATATTCATGGGAGAGATTTGTGCCTTCAAGTGAACCAGCCTCCAAGACCTCCTTTCCTTCCACATAATCTAACCCTATTAGAGCTAATAAGCCCCACGGGGTCCGGTTGTTTTGTTAGAGCTACTGAACGGAGCTTCTCACATATCGTTGTATAAGCAGCTGCCGAATCAACTAGTAACATGTTAGTCAAATCCACATTTCAGATCTCCAAAGTTTTAAAATTATTTTTACATAATCTCTACATCCAACATGGAGCTTGAACTCACAACCCTGAGATCAGGAGTCACACGCTCTTCTGACTGAGACAGCCGGGTGCCCCAGTCCAATGCACATGTCAGCATCTCACTTCCGAAGATACAATCAAAAGAGAAACCGTGAGGGGCACCTGCGTGGCTCAGTGTTTAAGTGTCTGACTCTTGATTTTGGCTCAGGTCCTGATCTCACGGTTTGTGGGATCGAGCCCTGAGTCAGGTTCTGCGTTGATAGCACAGAGCCTTCTTGGGATACTCTCTCCATCTCTGTCCCTCCCCTGCTCACATGCCTGCTCTCTCGCTCTCAAAATAAATAAAGTTAAAAAAAAAAACTCTTTAAAAAAAACAGAGAAGCCATTAAATACCTTGCTAAAATGGAGGCACACACTATAGCTAAAGCATTTCCTCTTATCTACTAACCTAATAAGTATGTCAGAAACAGACTCAGTCTTAATTTGTTGTAACCTATTGGAAGAGAACCTATGTTGATTTTTTTTTAATTTTTTTTTAACGTTTATTTATTTTTGAGACAGAGAGAGACAGAGCATGAACAGGGGAGGGGCAGAGAGAGAGAGGGAGACACAGAATCCGAAACAGGCTGCAGGCTCCGAGCGGTCAGCACAGAGCCCGACGCGGGGCTCGAACTCACGGACCGCGAGATCGTGACCTGAGCCGAAGTCGGCCGCTTAACCGACCGAGCCACCCAGGCGCCCCTGATTTTTAATCATTGTACCTTCATCCAACTGCACATAAGCCATCTTGTCTAATAGCCCATAGCCTTGGGCTGTGGATTTATGTCAAACTTGCTGATCCTTGGTTTTCACAATCTATGGCTTTTCCTCCCATGTCTTTAGAAATCTCTCTTGTTTATCATTTTTAAAAATTCATTTTTTCTCCCACTATAAAGTAATACAAACTCATTACATAAAATTTGGAAATGGAGAAAACAAGAAAAAAAAAAAGATCTCCCCCTACCTGAAATACTCTTAACATTTTGGTGCCTTGACTTCTAGCATTTTTCTGTATATATTCTTTACAATATCACAGTGTTGTACATATATATATATTTAAATAAAATATTTATGCTATTAGATTGTCTTCTTTACCATTCTATATCGTAAAGATAAATGACGGCGTTGTTTAGGTCCCAATTACAAGTTCTTTTTCTGGGTGTATAGCCCCAAAATGAATTTTTAAAAATGATTTTGTTTGTAAGTAATCTCTACACCCAATGTGGGGCTTGAACTCACAACCCCAAGATCAAGAATTGCATGCTCTAGTGACCGAGGCAGCCCGGTGCCCCCTCTGAAATGCATTTTGGACACCTAGTTGCTTACATTGTTTTCTAGTTGAGCTTCAAGCCCATCTTCATGATGCCAACTTTAACTTCATTGGTTGAGTGAAATTTTCTTTGCTCACAAAGGAGACTAAAAATTAAATAATTGAGCTCTCTCTTTGTCTAGCGTTAATATTGCCATATGTTTGGAACCTTCATGCATTGGAAATTTGGAGCATAAATAGGCTAACCTTTCTGGAAGGCAACCACGTAATGTGTATCAAGATCCTTAAAAATGTTTTGCTTTTTGGAGTGCCTGGGTGGCTCAGTCAGTTAAGTGTCTGACTCTTTCTTGGTTTCAGCTCAGGTCATGGTCTTGGGGTTTGTGAGTTCGAGCCCTGCATCGGGTTTGTGCTGACAGCACAGAGCCTTCTTGGGATTCTCTCTTTCCCTCTCTCTCTCTCTGCCCCTCCCCTGCTCCCACTGTCTCTGTCTCTCTCAAAATAAATAAATAAACCTAAAAGGAGTGTTTTGCTTTTTGTTCAAGTCCTTCCACATCTAGAAATAAGATCCCAAAGAAATAATGTGTCCAAATGTTTTGTGAAAGGATCCTAACAGTGGCGTTAGTCACAATGGTGAAATGTCCAAAATTCGGGAGATAATTAAACTATAGTCGATGAAAGATTGTATAGTCGCTTTAAAAAAGTAGGCTGTGAGGGGCGCCTGGGTGGCTCAGTCGGTTAAGCATCTGACTTCACTTCAGGTTATGATCTCATGGTTCGTGGGTTCGAGTCCCACATTGGGCTCTGTGCTGACAGCTCAGAGCCTGGAGCCTGCTTCAGATTCTGTCTCCCTCTCTCTCTGCCCCTCCCTTGTTCGCACTCTGTCTCTCAAAAGTAAATAAACATTAAGAAAATAATAATAAATTCAATAAAAATAAAATAAAATAAAATAAAATAAAATAAAATAAAATAAAATAGAAGACCGTGAATATACGTAACAATCTGAGAAAAAGCTTATGATATGAAAATAAAACACAAAATTGTATGTTCAGTATGATCCTGATTTTGATTTTGGTATATAAAAATGCTGCAGGCGTGGGGCGCCTGGGCGGCTCAGTCAGCTGAGCGTCCAACTTTGGCTCAGGTAATGTCTTATGGTTTGTAGGTTCGAGCCCCGGGTCGGGCTCTGTGCTGATAGTTCAGACCTGGAGCCTGCTTCAGATTCTGGGTCTCTTCTCTCTCTCTGCCCCTCCCCTACACACGCTCTCTTTCTCTCTCTCAAAAATAAATAAACATTAAACAAAATATTTTTAAATGCTGCAGGGGGCCTGGCTGGCTCAGTTGGTAGAGCACGGGACTCTTGATCTCAGGGATGTGAGTTCAAGCCCCACTTTGGATATGGAGCCAACTTAATACATTTTTTTTTTTTTTAAATGCTGCAAGGACATAACTCTACCTGGTAAGATCATATGATTTTTATTTGTTTCAAGTGTTTGTTTTCCAGATTGATTAGACTGATATAACATGCTTTTATAGTGAGAAGAAAAAAAATTTAATTCTCTGTATGAGCCACCTTGTTTGTGAAGTAGAATACCACCCCCCTGCTCTTCCTGTTCTGTCCCCCACCTTTGTTGTCCTTTGTAGCTGTCATGATCTTTACCTCAACCTAGATTTCCTTTAGTCAGCTGAGCTCCTGACATTTTGCAGACTTGGTTTAAGCTGCATTTGAATTCATTTCTTGTAATATTCCCCTCCTTCTGTCCTTTTTTGGGGGGGGGGGAGGGGAATTAAAAAAAAATTATCAGCATAGTCTTTTCTTTCTATATCGGAGCTCATCAGAGAACATCTTGAAAAGTCAAATTCGTGTCTCTGGCTACCTCCTCATTTTCTTCTATATCGGATCATCAGTGAACACATTTTCAACATTTTATTCTCAGGCCCTCATCTGTTAAGCCTCATCTGTTCCCTTCTAGAATCTCTAGTAATGAGATCATACAGATCTTTTCTTTCTATTTCTTACAGTATGTTTTTTTTTTTTAAAACAGTGCATGGCACCTATGGGAAAGATCCTAGTGTTCTCTTCTTTGTGTTTCAAAGTGTCACAGGCTTTTTGTCCCAAATGTGCCCTAACTCTGGACTTCACATGAAGCAGGGAAAGGGAGGGAGTTGGGACCTGGCACCAGACCCTCCTGCCCAGGAGTAAAGGGGGCCAAGGAGAGTGAGCTAGCTGAGAAGGTGGTTCCAGAAGAATTGGCTGGAGTTTCTGGTGACCATTAGATGTTACCTGGGGGACATGATGACTCTGCTGGATTTTCTGGGGAGCATCTGTGGAATTTTCTATACAAAGATGAGTTCTATACAAAGGGGAGTCCTATGCTTGTGCTGCCCATGGGGACAGAGGCCAGGTAAGCAAGCAGTGCCCAGGAATGCTCAATTAACACGCAAGGATCACATACCTACTTTTGTGTTTGTAGATTTCCACATAGGAAATCTTATATTTTCCCCAAATGTGGAAATAGATTTTCTGTCTTAGCTACCGATCAGATGTTTAAAAATCAGCAAAAACGAAACAAAACAAAAGCCTGACGTATTAAAAAAAAGAAGGAAGAGTGTAAAATACCCACATTCCATCACCGACAGGTAACTTGGACATTTTGCAGTAGTAAAATGGTGATATGGAATGTAGCTCTCTTTTTTCTCTTGTTTTTTTTGTGTTTTCTAGTAATGAGCACCAATCCACTGATCCTTTTGGAAATCTATTGTGGTTTTGTGTGAGAATTTCCAGTACCTTGGCTTAAGACATACCAGTCGTTGTGATATTAATAAGAATGTTCATGAGAACAAAATTTTCTCAAGTGCTCAGTGTAAGCCAGGCATTTTTTAAGTACCCTGGCATGCATGCTAATTTAATCCTGACAGTCAGACTTTGAAGTAGGTTTTCTTTTCATACCCATTTTAGAGATAAAAACTTGACTATGGGATATTACTTGCCAAAAATGCCACAGCTAATAGACAGGACCCAAACGTAAGGGCATCATGATTAACCAGAACACCACGTTCCTTCCATTGTGGTGAGCCTGTCCTCCTTCCCCGATGGAGTCATCCTCCGAAGAACCACACACTGTGCTCCTTGTTTCTTTTGGGTTCGTATTCTCCTCCATAGACTCTATATCACAGTTGTATCTGGGCACTTTTCTCCCACCCCAGTTTAAAACCTGAACATCTGGTTTAGTGACTCTGCCCGGCCCAAACTCCCTCCTATACCGACTACTGTCCTTCGTCGTTTGCTTGGAGTCCATTCTTCTGGCATCTCAGCTCATTATTTGGGAATCAAGTCCTTTCTTCCAATGCATGTTTCAGAAGCACAGCCATGTTCCAAACCATTGTGGCTGGGTGTACACATGGCTAATTTCATATGGCTCATTTCATAAAAATGTCTCCCGATCCCTGACGGCATAGAACACAAGGTTGCTTTGGAAAGTCAGAAAGGAAGATGAGTTCTGTTTGAGATGTACTAAGGTTTTTCTTTCTTTTTTTTTCCCAATCCCTTTCTCTCCCATACTACTCTCTTACCCCTATTTGCCTTCTCCACTGCTGTCAATACCCTTTCTGAAATACAAACCTGACCATGGTCCTCCTTTCACTGCCTTCAGGATGAGTTCAAACTCCTACGCATGGAATAAAAGATCATCTGTCCTCTAGATCCTACCCTCCCTCCAGCCTCATCTCCCACTATTCCACACCTGAACTATTCTGCCCCAGCAGCATTCAACTGTTTGCAGCTATTTGGAATACAGCATGCTGTTTTGTGCCTCCTTGCCTCGGCAGCTACTTGGGATATTCTATCCTTGCCATCGTATTCCCACCCCATGTCACTCCCTTTGAACCACTAAGTTCTGTGAAACATAAGCCAAATGAAATATCCTCTGTGAGGTTTCTGCGGTTGCTTTGAAGAAGAATAACTTTAACTTTCTTCTATTACTTTATTTATAGCACCGTATCTCAACCCTAGTAAGCCCGGGACTCCTTATAGGCAACAATCAAGTCTTATGTGTTTTCTGAAATTCTAATATCAACCACAAAATACAGCTTAGTAAGGGCCTAGTAAGTGTTTGGTAAAAAATGAATGAATTCACGGAACCCAGAGTTAATCCAGAAGAGGTCTAGAAGTTGCATAATATGGAAAGTATAGACGGTAGTCTCACTTTGGCAAGAGAGAGAATATATGTGGTAGAATCCTATCAGGTGTACTTAATTTAAGTAAATATTGATACTCTGAATCAGAGGGTCTTAACTCTCACTGCAATTATAATTGCCTGAGCACTTAAAAAATTTACCAATGCCTAGACCCTGCTCCTAGAAATTCTATTTAACCTTTCTCTTTCTTTCTTTCTTTCTTTCTTGCTTTCTTGCTTTCTTGCTTTCTTGCTTTCTTGCTTTCTTTCTTGCTTTCTTTCTTGCTTTCTTTTTTGCTTTCTTGCTTTCTTGCTTTCTTGCTTTCTTGCTTGCTTTCTTGCTTTCTTGCTTTCTTGCTTTCTTCCAATAGTCTGGGACATTATGTGCAGCCAAGGTTAAAAACAGCAGTTCTGGATAAAGACTGAAATTGTAATATATAAAGACATTAGCCTTCAAGGTAAAAGCTATTTCCATGTAGGGAATCTTAGAATTCACACAAAGATGTTTCAGTGCTGACCGAGGCTGACTACGTATTTCTAGAAGTATAGAATCCTGCCCATTAAGCCCTGTGACATGTTCCTTTATCCCCTTTGCAATTATGTTCATCATTCCTGATAGATTCTGTTATCATAGGAGCAAAGGGACTTGCATCTTTCTACTGGGAGTTTGTTGGTGGGTGTTGGCTAGACTCCCACTCCAGAAAGAGACAATATTGAGAGGTTTTTGGAAAATCTAAACTGTTGCTAAATGTTGAATGTTTTGGTCAAAGTCTCTGCTTGTGAAGTAAATAAGAACACTTTTGAACGTATGATGCAATGTGATTTTAAGAATACAGAACCTTGGACTCTGAGTCTAGGTCTCTATAATGTAATTTACAAAGCAGAATAGGGAAGGATATATAAACCCATGAAGAGTTTCAAGTACAAGTTCCTATCTTTCTTGTAAAACGGATGTTTTCAAGTATTCTCCAACTTAAGTGTCTATGTGTCTGTGTATTCCTGTTCATGGTTAATAAAACAATACACTAAGTGCAACATTAAATCCAAGGGTTGGCTAATTAGTGGGGAGTATAAACCCCAACAATACAAAACAACCACTTGATTTGCCAAAATTCCTTGGGTTTTTTCCTTTCTTTTCTTTTGTTATTAAAACAAATTTTTTTATGTTTATTTATTTTTGAAAGAGAGAAAGAGAGAGAGAGAAGAGAGAGTATGAGCAGGGGAGGGGCCAAGAGAGAGACACACACAGAATCCAAAGCAGGCTTCAGGCTCTGAGCTGTCAGCACAGGGTCTGACGTGGGGCTTGAACTCACGAGCCATGAGATCATGACCTGAGCCAAAGTTGGGCACTTAACCGACTGAGCCACCCAGGCACCCCTCTTTTTTTAAAAAAAAGATTTTTAATGTTTATTTTTATTTTTGAGAGAGAGAGAGAGAGAATGCAAGTGAGGGAGGGGCAGAGAAGGAGGGGGACAGAGGATCCTAAGCAGGTTCTGTTCTGACAGCAGAGAGCCCCATGTGGGTCTTGAACTCACGAACCATGAGATCATGACCTGAGCCAAAGTCGAACGCTCAACTGACTGAGCCACCCAGCTGCCCCATCCTTGGGTTTTTGCCTTAACGGTTTTTCCATTCGCTCTGCCAAACTAAACTTCAGTCGTAAGTTTCAATGTGTCCTTAAAATGTCACTTAACCTCGATTATCAGCCAGCTTCCTGGTTGTTGTTGCAAGTTAGTTAGTGTGAGTTGAGCTATGTGCAGGAGAAGATAGACCAGACTACAGGCCGACCCCATGGTGCCGAAGGGACGCAGGACAACGACTCACAGACAGAAGATAAAGGATTGCATTTCCTCTTAAGGCTCATCGCGCAGGCTGTTCATTAGACCCGTGTGTGTTTTTGGAAGAGTTCTGGGAACATCTTGTAATTCTCAGACACGTTCAAGTGGCTGTGCACTCAGGACTAACAGTAATTCTAATGTATTCATTGTGCATATCGTCATCCGTTGTCTTTGTATTTAATTGTACACACAAGGGAAAATTTTACTCGCCAAAAAACAAAAAAGACCCTCCATCAAACCCCAAACCCACGTGACTCCCCTCATAACCTGTCAGACTAAGTTGGATTTAGTTGTCTCTTCATTGGCTTGTTACTATAATTTTTGCATCCTTTCCCGAAGTCTAGTGGTTGGCAAATGAGAGCTGGATGTCAATGGTTCAAAAATAATGTGTAGACATACTATGCGTATCTACTTATAGCCACTTCTCTTTATATACATACACACACACTCACACATATACATATACACACTTAAAATTGAAAAATATTCTGTCCATTACATTGTTTTTTTTTCCCTAAGTTTACATATTTATTCTGATAGAGAGCGCAAGTGGGGGAGGGACAGAGAGAGAATCCCAAGTAGGCTCCTTGCTGCCAGCTCAGAGCCTGATGCAGGGCTTAAACTCATGAACCGCGAGATCATGACCGAGGCGAAATCAAGATTCAGCCACTTAACCGACTGAGCCACTCAGGCACCCCTCCACTACATTGATTTTAATGGGGTGATGCAAAAAGGTTGAGGCCTCATACAGTTGGGTTTAAGAGCAACATCTCATTGGGGCACCTGGATGGCTCAGTCGGTTGAGCGTCCGACTTCGGCTGGGGTCACCATCTCGCGGTCTGTGAGTTTGAGCCCCGTGTCGGGCTCTGTGCTGACAGTGCTCTGGATTCTGTGTCTCCCACTCTCTCTGCCCCTCCCCTGCTCATTCTCTCTGTCTCTCTCAAAAATCAATTAACACTTAAAAGAAAATTAAAAAACAACCCTACCACCCTCAAGGAAACCATGAAAAAGGCACGTATTCCTTTCTTTTCTTTTTTTTAGTTATATGTTTAATAATTTTCAAATTTCAAGTAGACAGAAAATTTTCAAGAATAGAACAAAAGCCTCCAAATACTCTGTACCCCAAGACCCCATTCAACCTTCACCAAACATCCTCTCAGTCTCTTGTAGCACCAGCTTCACACATCTCCCTTGGCTCCCTCCGTCTTTCTTGCCTTTCGTGGCCTTTGCCTCTTTGAAGATTACAGGGCAGTCATTCTGCACAATGTCCTTCAAGTTGAGTATGTGCAATATTTTCTCATGACACAACCCAGGTCATTATGGTTTTGGCAAGAATATCGTAGAAGAGATACTCTGTTCTTTCCATCGCCATGTTCTCCGGGGGGCACGCTACGTCAACGAATGTGCCCACCATTAATGGTGGTATAATTCTGATTATTTGATTAAGATAGTGTCTGCTGAGTTCCTTCACTATAAATTCCTTTTCCCTCTCTTTGTAATAAATACGTATTTTAAGTGGAGACACTTTTAAGGCTATACGAGCATCTCATTTCTAATCCCACTAATACCCTTGAGGTTTAACGTCCACTGATATCTCTTGCCAGCGTTAAATATTTCTGTGATGATTTCCAAATTGCAATTTTCCGATTCCAGTATTCCTACCATAGTAATTTATTGGCATCCTACCATAAGGAATAACTTTCTTATCTTCCCATATACTTGTTAATATGTTCATTACTATCAACGTGGACTCATTGATTCCTGTTTTAGTCAATAGATTATAACTTATTACTATCATTACTTATTTTGACCCTCAAATTGTCTCCTCTTTGACTATTGAGAACCTCTTCAAATGACTTCTGGGTCTTTTTAACATGTCCCTCTCATTCTCTGAGCATTATCTGAGTTTCTCTTCATAACATGATGTTCCAGATTTGTCTAACACCTTCCAGTCCTGGAATCGGCCAGTTTTCCAAGGAGCCTTCGTACCTTCTCACAGACAGTTCTGTTAGAAACCAAGATCTAGGCACTAGGTGTGGTCACTGCTACTGAGTGTCTTGTCACTCCCAGGCTATCTTAGTGGGAAGAGGTGGGAATTATATGTATGTACAGGTATACATGCATATGTACACACGCGGACGCACCTTTACATCTATAATTGCTGTCTCTGTTTCTGTCTCTGCAAAACTTGTACTGATATCTCCACTTTAAGTCCAGCACTACAGGGTTTGTTTTAGTTTTCCTCCTTTCCCCATTGCTACTTCTCCTTACCAGCAAAAATCTTGACTCCCTAGTATATTTGCCTTCTTGCTCAATCCCTTGTATGTAGCCACTCCTGTGACAACACTGGGCTGTCATTGTCACGGGGGTCAATGTGACTGCCCCGCTGGGTCTGCCCCATGACTTTTGGACAGAACTGGGAAGGAAGGACAAAGGAAGGGAGGCAGGGAGAAAAAGAGGGAGGCAGGGAGAAAAGGAGGGAGGCAGGGAGGAAGGAAGGATGGAAGGAAAGAAGGAAGGAAGGAAGGAAGGAAGGAA